>NW_027672478.1:0-82000 GCF_964165515.1 Mesoplodon bidens
AAGGACCATCGTGATGGCAGGGGTCATGGAGCATTTTTATGACAGGTATAATAGAGCATTGTCATGTCAAGGGCATGGAGCATTGTGATGAGAGCGTTCATGGAGCATTGTGATGACAATGACATGGAGCATTGTGATGAGAAAGCTTTGGAACATTCTGTTGACATGCGTCATGGAGCTTTGTGATGATAAGGGCATGGATCATTGTGATTACAGGTGACTTCAGCACTGTGAAGACAAGTGTCATGGAACCTTGTGATGACTAGGCCGTGGAGCATTGTGATGGCAGGGGTCATGGTGCATTGTTATGACAGAGGTAAAGGAGCACTGTGATGAGAAGGGCATGGAACATTGGTCTGAAATGTTTCATGGATTATTGTGATGAGAAGGGCATCGAACATTGTGATGACAAGTGTCATGGTGCTTTGTGAAGATAATGGCATTGAGCAATGTTATGAAAATGTTCATGGAGCTTTTTGATGACAATGACATGGAACATTGTGATGCCAATGGTCATGGAGGGTTGTGATGACAATTCTTGGAGCATTTTGCTGACAAGGGCATGTTGCATTGTGATGAGAAGGGCAGGGAGCATTTTGATGACCGGGTCATGCAGCAATTTGATAAAAAGTGTAATGGAACATTTTGATGGCAGGGGTTATAGAACATTGTGATGTCAGGGGTCATGGAACTTTCGGATGAAAAGGTCATGGAGCATTTTGATGACAGGTTTTATGGAACATTGTGATGTCAGGGGTCACGGAACATTGTGATGATAAGGGGATGTAGCATTGTGATGACAAGTGTCATAGAATATTGTGGTTAGAGGCGTGATGGGATATTGTGATGACTAGTGATGGAACACTGTGATATCTCTGGTGAGAGAACATTTTGATGAGAAGTGCATGGAACATTGTGATTACAAGGTTTATGGAGCATTGCAATGACAAGTTTGTGGGCCGTTGTGATGAAATGCGTGTGGCACATTGTGATGACAATGGTCATGGAGCATTGTTCTGACAAAGACATGGAGCATTTTGATGACAAGGATCACAGAGAATTGTGATGAAATGTTCAAGGAGCATTGTGGTTACAAAGGTCACAGAGCCTTGTGATGATACGGGCATGGACCATTGTGATGATAAACGTTATGAAGCATTGTGATGATTGGAGTCAGGGAGCATTGTGATGACTGGGTTCATGGAGCATTGTGATGACAGGGGCATGGAGCATTGTGATGACAGGCGCATGGAGCATTGTTCTGACAAGTTTCATAGATTATTGTGATGACAGTGGGCAGGGTGCATTGTGATGACAAGGGCATGGAGCATTGTGATGAGAAGGTCATGGAGTATTGTGTAGACAGGTTTCAGGGAGCATTGTGATGACATATGTCATGGTCCATTGCGATAACAATGTCATGGAGAATTGTGATGCCAAATGTAATGGAGGATTGTGATGACAAATATAATGGAGCATTGTGATGACTGGGGCTTGGAGCATTATGATGACAAGGGCCATTGAATATTTTCATGACATGGTCGTGAAACATTGTGATGACAAGGTCCAGGAGCATTGTGATGAGGAAACCATGGAGCCTTGTGATGACAAGTCTCATGGAGCATACTGATGAAAAGGGGCATGGACCACTGTGATTACCGGGGTCTTGGAACATTGTGATGACTAGGGCATGGAGCAATGTGAGGAGAAGGCCAAGGAACATTCTAATGACATGCGTCATTGAGCTTTGTGATAACAAGGGCATGGAGCATTGTGATTACAGTGGTCTTGGAGCATTGTGATGAAAAGGGCATGGATCATTGTGATGAAAAAGGCATGGGGCCTTGTCATGACAGGGTTCAAGGAGCATACAGACAACAAGTGTCAGGGAGCATTTTGATGACAAGTGTATTGAGCATTGTGATGACAAAGGTCATGGAGCATTGTGATGAGAAGACCATGCATAATTGTTTTGACGAGTGTCATGGGGCATGGTTATGACAAGTGTTATGGAATATTGTGATCACAAGGGGTTGGAGCATTGTTATGACAGAGGTCATGGATCATTTTCATTTCATGGAGCATGGAGCATTGTGTTAACAAGGGCATGGAGCAATGTGATCCCAAGTTTCATGGAGGATTGTGATGAAAACAGTAATGGAGTATTGTGATGACAAGCACATAGAGCATTGTAATGACAAGGTCATGTAGCATTTTGTTGACAAATGCATGGAGCATTGAGTTGACAGTTGTCATGGAGCACTGTGATGACAAGCGTCACGGAGCATTGTGAATACAGGGGTCATGGAGCATTGGGCTGAAAATGTTCATGGAGTATTGTGATGACAGTGGTCATGGAGCATTGTGATGACTAGGGAATGGAGCATTGTGATGACAAGAGTCCCGGATCATTGTGCTGTCAGGTGTCATGGAGTGTTGTGATGACAGTGGTCATGGAGAATAGGGATGATATTGGTCATGGAGCATTGTGATGATAAGGTCATGGAGCATTTGGCTGAAAATGTTCCTGGAGTATTGTGTTGACAGTGGTCATGAAGCATTGTGATGACCAGGGAATGGTGCATGGTAATGAGAAGACCATGGAGACTTTTGATGAGAAGTCTCATGGAGCATTCTGTTGAAAAGGGGCATGGAGCATTGTGATTACAGGCGTCTTGGAGCATTGTGATGACAAGGATATAGATTATGGTGATGAGAAGGCCATGGAGCATTCTGATGACATGCGTCATAGAACTTTGTGTTGACAAGGGCATGGAGCATTGTGATTACAGGGGTCTTGAATCACTGTGATGAAAACGGCATGGATCATTGTGATGAAAAAGTCATGGAGCCTTGTCATGACAGGCTTCAAGGAGCATACTGACGACAAGTGTCAGGGAGCATTGTGATGACAAGTGTATTGAGCATTGTGATGACAAAGTTCATGGAGCATTGTGATGAGAAGACCATGGATAATTGTGATGATGAGCGTCATGCGGTGTTGTGATGATAAGTGTTATGGAACATTGAGATCACAAGGGTTCGGAGCATTATGATGACAGAGGTCATGGAGCATTTTGATTTCATTGTGATGACAATAGCCTGAAGCATTATGATGATGGGCATGGTGCATTGTGATGACAGGGTTAACGGATCATTGAGATGAAATGGGGCATGGAGTATTGTGATTACAGGGGTCTTGGAGCATTGTGATGACAAGGCATGGAGCATTGTAATGTGAAGGCCATGGAACTTTCTGATGACATGCGTCATGGAGCTTTATGATGACAAGGGCATGGAGCATTGTGATTACAGGGGTCTTGTGCACTGTGATGACAAGGGTCATGGAGCTTTGTGATGACAATTCTTGGAGCATTTTGCTGACAAGGGCATGTTGCATTGTGATGAGAAGGGCAGCTAGCATTTTGATGACCGGGTCATGCAGCAATTTGATAAAAAGTGTAATGGAACATTTTGATGGCAGGGGTTATAGAACATTGTGATGTCAGGGGTCATGGAACTTTCGGATGAAAAGGTCATGGAGCATTTTGATGACAGGTTTTATGGAACATTGTGATGTCAGGGGTCACGGAACATTGTGATGATAAGGGGATGTAGCATTGTGATGACAAGTGTCATAGAATATTGTGGTTAGAGGCGTGATGGGATATTGTGATGACTAGTGATGGAACACTGTGATATCTCTGGTGAGAGAACATTTTGATGAGAAGTGCATGGAACATTGTGATTACAAGGTTTATGGAGCATTGCAATGACAAGTTTGTGGGCCGTTGTGATGAAATGCGTGTGGCACATTGTGATGACAATGGTCATGGAGCATTGTTCTGACAAAGACATGGAGCATTTTGATGACAAGGATCACAGAGAATTGTGATGAAATGTTCAAGGAGCATTGTGGTTACAAAGGTCACAGAGCCTTGTGATGATACGGGCATGGACCATTGTGATGATAAACGTTATGAAGCATTGTGATGATTGGAGTCAGGGAGCATTGTGATGACTGGGTTCATGGAGCATTGTGATGACAGGGGCATGGAGCATTGTGATGACAGGCGCATGGAGCATTGTTCTGACAAGTTTCATAGATTATTGTGATGACAGTGGGCAGGGTGCATTGTGATGACAAGGGCATGGAGCATTGTGATGAGAAGGTCATGGAGTATTGTGTAGACAGGTTTCAGGGAGCATTGTGATGACATATGTCATGGTCCATTGCGATAACAATGTCATGGAGAATTGTGATGCCAAATGTAATGGAGGATTGTGATGACAAATATAATGGAGCATTGTGATGACTGGGGCTTGGAGCATTATGATGACAAGGGCCATTGAATATTTTCATGACATGGTCGTGAAACATTGTGATGACAAGGTCCAGGAGCATTGTGATGAGGAAACCATGGAGCCTTGTGATGACAAGTCTCATGGAGCATACTGATGAAAAGGGGCATGGACCACTGTGATTACCGGGGTCTTGGAACACTGTGATGACTAGGGCATGGAGCAATGTGAGGAGAAGGCCAAGGAACATTCTAATGACATGCGTCATTGAGCTTTGTGATAACAAGGGCATGGAGCATTGTGATTACAGTGGTCTTGGAGCATTGTGATGAAAAGGGCATGGATCATTGTGATGAAAAAGGCATGGGGCCTTGTCATGACAGGGTTCAAGGAGCATACAGACAACAAGTGTCAGGGAGCATTTTGATGACAAGTGTATTGAGCATTGTGATGACAAAGGTCATGGAGCATTGTGATGAGAAGACCATGCATAATTGTTTTGACGAGTGTCATGGGGCATGGTTATGACAAGTGTTATGGAATATTGTGATCACAAGGGGTTGGAGCATTGTTATGACAGAGGTCATGGATCATTTTCATTTCATGGAGCATGGAGCATTGTGTTAACAAGGGCATGGAGCAATGTGATCCCAAGTTTCATGGAGGATTGTGATGAAAACAGTAATGGAGTATTGTGATGACAAGCACATAGAGCATTGTAATGACAAGGTCATGTAGCATTTTGTTGACAAATGCATGGAGCATTGAGTTGACAGTTGTCATGGAGCACTGTGATGACAAGCGTCACGGAGCATTGTGAATACAGGGGTCATGGAGCATTGGGCTGAAAATGTTCATGGAGTATTGTGATGACAGTGGTCATGGAGCATTGTGATGACTAGGGAATGGAGCATTGTGATGACAAGAGTCCCGGATCATTGTGCTGTCAGGTGTCATGGAGTGTTGTGATGACAGTGGTCATGGAGAATAGGGATGATATTGGTCATGGAGCATTGTGATGATAAGGTCATGGAGCATTTGGCTGAAAATGTTCCTGGAGTATTGTGTTGACAGTGGTCATGAAGCATTGTGATGACCAGGGAATGGTGCATGGTAATGAGAAGACCATGGAGACTTTTGATGAGAAGTCTCATGGAGCATTCTGTTGAAAAGGGGCATGGAGCATTGTGATTACAGGCGTCTTGGAGCATTGTGATGACAAGGATATGGATTATGGTGATGAGAAGGCCATGGAGCATTCTGATGACATGCGTCATAGAACTTTGTGTTGACAAGGGCATGGAGCATTGTGATTACAGGGGTCTTGAATCACTGTGATGAAAACGGCATGGATCATTGTGATGAAAAAGTCATGGAGCCTTGTCATGACAGGCTTCAAGGAGCATACTGACGACAAGTGTCAGGGAGCATTGTGATGACAAGTGTATTGAGCATTGTGATGACAAAGTTCATGGAGCATTGTGATGAGAAGACCATGGATAATTGTGATGATGAGCGTCATGCGGTGTTGTGATGATAAGTGTTATGGAACATTGAGATCACAAGGGTTCGGAGCATTATGATGACAGAGGTCATGGAGCATTTTGATTTCATTGTGATGACAATAGCCTGAAGCATTATGATGATGGGCATGGTGCATTGTGATGACAGGGTTAACGGATCATTGAGATGAAATGGGGCATGGAGTATTGTGATTACAGGGGTCTTGGAGCATTGTGATGACAAGGCATGGAGCATTGTAATGTGAAGGCCATGGAACTTTCTGATGGCATGCGTCATGGAGCTTTATGATGACAAGGGCATGGAGCATTGTGATTACAGGGGTCTTGTGCACTGTGATGACAAGTGTCATGGAGCCTTGTGATGAAAAGGCCGTGGAACATTTTGATGGCAGGGGTCATGGAGCATTGTTATGAAAGGGGTAATGGATCATTTTGAACAGAAGGGCATGGAGCATTGGTCTGAATTATTCCATGGATTATTGTGATGAGAGTGGGCATGGAGCAGTGTGATGACAAGGGCACGGCACACTGTGATACATGGGTCATGGGTCATGGATCTTTGCGATGACAAGTCATTGAGCATTGTGATGACAAGGGTATGGAGCATTGTGAAAACAGGGGCATGGAACATTGGTTTGACAAGTTTCAGAGATTATTGTGATGACACTGGACATGGTGCATTGTGATGACAAGGGCATGGATCATTGTGAAGAGAAGGTCATGGACTATTGTGAAGATAGTTGTCAGGGAGCATTGTGATGACATATGTCATGGTCCATTGCGATGGCAATGGCAGGGAGTATTTTGATGCCAAATATAATGGAGGATTGTGATGACAAATATAATGGAGCATTGTGATGATTAGGGCTTGGAGGCTTATGATGACAAGGGCCATTGAGAATTTTCATGACAAGTTCGTGAAGCATTGTGATTACAAGGTCCTGGAGCATTGTGATGATAAAACCATGGAGCCTTGTGATGACAAGTCTCATGGAGCATACTGATGAAAAGGGGCACGGGCCATTGTGATTACAGGGGTCTTGGAACATTGTGATGACAAGGGCATGGAGTATTGTGAGGAGAAGACCAAGGAGCATTCTGATGACATGCGTTATTGAGCTCTGTGATGACAAGGGCATGGAGCATTGTGAGTACAGGGGTCTTGGAGCATTGTGATGAAATGAGCATGGATCATTGTGATGAAAATGGCATGGAGCCTTGTCATGACAGGGTTCAAGGAGCATACAGACAACATGTGTCAGGGAACATTTTGATGACAAGTGTATTGAGCATTGTGATGACAAAGATCATGGAGCATTGTGATGAGAAGACCATGGATAACAGTAATGACGAGCGTCATGGGGCGTTGTGATGACAAGTGTTATGGAATATTGTGATCACAAGGGTTTGGAGTATTGTTACGACAAAAGTCATGGAGCATTTTGATTTCATTGTGATGACAATAGCAAGAAGAATTATGATGATGGGCATGGTGCATTATGATGACAGGGTTCATGGATCTTTGAGGTGAAAAAGGGCATGTAGCACTGTGATTACAGGGGTCTTGGAGCATTGTGATAAGAAGGGTCATGGAGCCATGTGTTTACAAGTCCATGGAACATCGTGATGGCAGGGGTCATGGAGCATTTTTATGATAGGAGTAATGGAACATTGTGATGGCAAGGGCATGGCGCATTGTGATGAGAAGGCCATGGAGCATTCTGATGACATGTGTCATGGAGCTTTGTGATGACAAGATAATGGAGCAATGTGATGAGAGCTTTCATGGAGCCTTGTGATGACAATGACATGGAGCATTGTGATGCCAAGGGTCATGGATCTTTTTGATGACAAAGGTCATGGAGCATTTTGATGGCAAGGGCATTGTGCATTGTGATGAGAAGGGCAGGGAGCATTGTGATGACAGGGTCATGGAGGAATTTGATGAAAAGGGTCATGGAACATCTTGATGACAGGGGTTATGGAAAATTGTAATGTCATGGGTCATGGAGCATTTTGATGAAAAGGGTCATGGAGCATTTTGATGACAGGTGTTATCGAACACTGTGATCTCTGGGGTCATCGAATATTGTGATGATAAGTGCATGTAGCACAGTGATGACAGGTGTCATAGAACATTGTGATGACAGAGGTGAGGCAGTATTGTGACGAATAGTGATGTAACATTGGGATATCAGTGGCGAGAGAGCATTTTAATGAGAAGTGCATGGAGCATTGTGATGACAATGTTTATGGAGCATTGTGATGACAAGATTGTGGAGCACTGTGATGACAAGTGCATGGCGCATTGTAATGGCATGTGTCATGGAGCACTGTGCTGACAAGCACATGGAGCATTGTGATGACAAGGGTCGTGGAGCATTGTGCTGACAAGCGCATGGAGCATTGTGATGACAAGGGTCATGGAGCATTGTGCTGAGAAAGACATAGAGCATTGTGATGACAAGGGTCAAAGAGCATTGTGATGAAAAGTTCATGGAGCATTGTGGTTAAAAAGGTCACAGAAACTGTTGATGATGAGGGCATGGACAATTTTGATGACAAAGTTCATGAAGCACTGTGATGAGTGGAGTCATGGATCATTGTGATGGCAGGGGTCATGGAGCATTTTGATAACATGGGCATGGAGCATTGTGATGACAAGGGCATGGAACATTAGTCTAATAAGTTTCATGGATTATTGTGATTACAGTTAGAATGGCACATTGTGATGACTAGGGCATGGAACATTGTGATGACCAGTTCATGCAGTATTGTGAACACAGGTGTCAGGGAGCATTGTGATGACATATGTAATGGCCCATTGTGATGACAATGGCATGGAGCATTGTGATGCCAAGTGTCATGGATGATTCTGATGGCAAAGGGAATGGAGCACTGTGATGACAATGGCTTGGAGCATTGTGATGACAAGGTCAAGGAGCATTGTGCTGACAATTGCATGGGGAATGGTGATGACAAGGGTCATGGAGAATTCTGATGACAAGCTTATTGAGTATGTTGATGACAATGGCATGGAGCATTGTGATGAAAATGAGATGGGGAATTGTGATGAAATAGGCATGGAGACTTTTCGTGACAGGGTTCAAGGAGCATTCTGACGACAAGTGTCAGGGAGCATTGTGATGACAAGTGTATTGAGATTTGAGATGACACAGATCATGGAGCACTGTGATGAAAAGGGCATGGAGTATTGTGATGACACACATCATGAAGCGTGGTGAAGACAAGTGTTATGGAACATTGTGATCACAAGGGATTGGAGCATTGTGATGACAGAGGTCTTGGCTCATTTTGATTTCAAGGAGCATGGAGAATTTTGATGACAGGGGCATGAAGCAATGTGATCCCAGTTTCATGGAGGACTGTGATGGCAATGGTAATGTAGTATGGTGATGACAAGCACATAGAGCATTGTAATGATAAGGTCATATAGCATTTTGCTGACAAAGGCATGGAGTATTTTGATGACAGGTATCTTGGAGCAATGTGCTGACAAGTGTCACGGAGCATTGTGAATACAGGTGTCATGTAGCATTGGGATGACAAGGGCAGGCATCATTGTGATGAGAAGGCTCATGGAGCATTTGGCTGAAAATGTTCATGGAATATTTTGATGACAGGGGTCATAGAGCATTGTGATGAGAAGGGAATGGAGCACTGTGATGACAACGTCCTGGAGCACTGTGATGTGAAGGCCATGGAACCTTTTAATGACTAGACTCATGGAACATTCTGATGAAAAGGCGCAGGGAATATTGTGATTACAGGTTTCTTGGAGCATTGTGATGTCAAGGGCATGGAACATTATGATGAGAAGGCCATGGAGCATTCTGTTGACATGCGTCATGGAGCTTTGTGATGACAAGTGCAAGGAGCATTGTGATCACAGGGGTCTTGGAGCATTGTGATGAAAAAGGCATAGAGCCTTGTCATGAAAGAGTTCAAGGTGCATACTGATGGCAATAGTCAGGGAGCATTTTGACGACAAGTGTATTGAGCATTGTGATGACAAAAATCATGGTGCATTGTGATGAGAAGACCCTGGATAATTGTGATGACCAGCGTCATGGGGCATTGTGATGACAAGTGTTATGGAACATTGTGATCACAAGGGTTTGGAGCATTGTGATGACAGAAGTCATGGAGCATTTTGATTTCATTGTGATGACAATAGCATGAAGCATTATGATGTTGGGCATGGTGCAATGTGATGACAGCGTTCATTGAGCATTGCGATGAAAAGTGGCATGGAGCATTGTTCTGACAAGTTTCATGGATTATTGTGATAAGAGTGGGCATGGCACATTGTGACGACAAGGGTATGGAGCACTGTGATGACAAGGTCATTGATTATTGTGAAGAATGTTGTCAGGCAGCATTGTGATGAAATATGTCATGTTCCAGTTTGATGACAATATCATTGAGCATTGTGATGCCAAGTGTCCTGGAGGATTGTTGTGACAAAGTAAAGGAGCATTGTGATGACAAGGGCACGGTGCATTGTGATATCATGGGCCATTGATAATTTTAATGTCCAGGTCGTGAAACATTTTGATGACAAGCGCATGGAGCTTCCTATGACAGGGGCCATGGAGCATCGCGATGAAAAGTGCAAGGAGTATTGTGATGAGCAGAGCATATAACATTGTTATGTGAAGTGCCATGGAGCATTGTAATGACAAGGACGTGGAGAATTGTGAGGACAAGGGACATAGAGCTTTGAGATGGCAAGGCATGGAGCATGGTGATGGCAAAATCGTGGAGCATTGTGATGAGAAGACCTTGGGTAATTGTGATGTTGAGCATCATGGAGCACTGTAAGGACAAGTGGCATGAAGCATTGTGATGACAGGTGTCAGGGAGCATTGTGATGAGAGGGGTCATAGAGCATTGTGATGACAAAAGCATGAAGCATTGTGATGACAAGTGCATGGAGCATTGTGATGACAAATGCATGGAGCATTGCAATGACAAGTGCATGGAGAACTGTGATGACAAGAACATGTAACATTGTGATGAGAAGTGTCATGTAGCATTGTGATGACAAGGATGTGGAGAATTGTGATGACAAGGGACATGGAGCATTGTGATAACCAGGGCATGGAGCATTGTGATGACAGGGGTCATGGAGCATTATTATGACAAGGGCCATGGTGCATTCTGACAAAAGATATCACTTATGAAAGGAATGTAAACATGGCTACTTATGAACTGAATTAGGGAAGAGAACAGATTCTCAGATTTAGAAAACACACTTATGCTTGCCTAAGGGGAAAGAGAGGTGGGGAGATGCACAAAACCAAAGCTTGATATTAGCACAGGTACCGTTCAATAATCCAAAAACAGAAGAAAGAAGCCCTACTCCTTCCTCAGTGACCGGAACTCAACATCCCTATTGCCCGGAGAGAAATATATCTGAGTAGTAAGAATTTTAAAACCTATGTATTGATATGTCTCCATAAGGGAACCAAGTGTGTCTACAACGACATAAACATGGCAGTGAGAATCAGCTCAAACCCACTATAAAAATGAATTTCAAAACAAAACATAAAAACATTAAAATTATTACAGAATTCCTTTAGGTGTACTGATGAAACCTGGAATGACCCTATCTACAATGACATCTGGAAGTGGCATAAGGCTGGTCACTTGGGACTGAGAGGACTGGTGAGATTGGGTGAAAAAATGCAGACCCTTTAATGAAATAATGCCTGTCACCCATTCCATGGTTCCCAACTCTCCAGATAGAAAGGAATATCACTACAGTTATAACATGTATGGGAACTTAGATAATGGAAACACTCTGATGGTGAAAGGTTTCTAAAACTCTACTACTTTTTTCTCTCCTTGTGCTCCAGTTTGACATTCCAACTGTTTTACTATCAATCTCCCAACTTGGAGAGTCAGCCCCTATAACCTCCTGATTCGCACAGTGGGCAAATTGTGCAAAGGATATAAGGGAAGAGAGAAAACCAATGAGAGAGTAGCTGTAGGCATTTGGACAGCCACATGCCACTCTAATTTCCTGTCACAAAGAGGAATTAACCAAATTCTCATCCTGCCCCCCCAGAACAAGTATAGGTCCTGAAGCAAAATTGTGGACTTGCGGTCAACTCACAAAAACGCGAGTTGAAAAATGGAGCTCAGGACCACAGCAATTCACGAACCTGCAGAGTTAAAAAGGACTACTCTCTTCCAAAAAACTGTTGAGGGAAACCCACGAGGAAGAATTGAAAATGAGGCAGAATGGCAAGAAACAGATTTCAAGAGGTACATTGGAATCACCTTTAAACACAGGAAAAGCACACCAACTTCGAGAATTATGGAAATGGACATAAAGAGCGTATGGGTTTTCACGTGAATATATTCAGGAGAAGATGCATACGCCCTTTTTGGCCAAGCAAGCATGTGGGCAATGCAAAACTGCACTACAAAGAAGTATCACTTCCCACCATTCAAAACGGACATCCACAAAATGTGTAAAAACCAGAAAGGCAAGACAGGCCCTGGAGAACAGGGAGCCTTGTTATGCTGATGGGCGGGATGTAAATTGCCAACTGCCTCTCTGGAGGAGTGCATTGTGTTCCCTAAAACAACTAAATAACAGCTACAGAGCCAAAGACACTTCCAGTCTAGGGATTATACCTTGGGAATACTGATAATCAATAAGACAGAGCCACCCCCAAAATCAGAGCTGCACTGCTTACAAGAACGTCAACTTGGGTACACGTTAAATATCCCAGGAAATATAAAAATGGTTTAAAAAATTGTGGTACTAACGTACGATGGAATATCCCTCAGCCATAAAATCAGTGTCATAAGACCAGTAGCAGAAAAATGAGTAGATTCTGGTTTGATGATTATAAGTGAAATAAGTCACACAGAAAAAGAAACTTATCATAAGATGTCACATATGAAGATCCTGTAAACATGGCTACACATGAACTGAGTTAGGAAATAGAACAGAGTCGCACATTAGAAAAAAAATTTATGCCTGCTTAAGGGGGAAGGAGAGGTGGGGTGATGCATAAAACCAGAGTTTGATATAAGCACAGCTACCGTTCCAAAAACCAACTATGGAATAGACAAGACCTACACCTTCCTCAGTGAAAGCGACTCAAAACCCCATATTTCCCGCAGAGGAATATATCTGAAGAGTAAGAATCTTAAAACCTATGTATTGATAGGTCTCCATAAGGGAATCAAGTGTGTCTAGACTGACATAAACATGGCAGTGAGAATCAGCTCAAACCCACTATAAAAAGGAATTTCAAAAACAAAATAAAAAAAAAAAAACAGGGAAATTCTTTACAAGTCCTTCAGGGTCTCTGATGCAACCTAGAATGACCCTATCTACAATGACAGCTGGATGTGGCATAAGGCTGGACACTTGGGACTGAGAGGATTGGTGAGATTGGGTGAGCAAATGCAGACCCTTTAAAGCAATAATGCATGGCACCCATTCCATGGGTCCCAACTCGCCAGGTTGAGGGGAATATTACTACAGATATAACATGTACGGGAAATCTTGAGAATGGCACACTGTGAATACGAAAGGTTTCTAAAATTCAACGAATAGTCCCTCTCCTGTGCTCCGGTTTGACTTTCCAACTGCTTTCCTTTCAATCTCCCATCTTGGAGAGACAGCCCCTTTAATCTCCTGGTTCGCACAGTTTGCCAATTTGGCAGAGGATGGTAGGGAAGAGGGAGAACCAATGAGAGAGTAGTTGTTAGGCTTCTGGATGGGCACATGTCACTCTACTTTCCTAGCCGGAAGAAGAATTAACCAAAGTCTCAGGCACCCACAGGGAACCAGTATAGGTCCTGAAACAAAATTCTGGACTTGCGTTCAGCTCACAAATAACGAGTTGAAAAATGGAGCTCAGGGACACAGCAATTCACAAACTGTCAGAGTAAAAATGGACAACAATCGTCCAAAAATCTGTTCAGGGAAGGCAACGAGGCAGATTTGAAAGCGAGGCTGAATACCAGGAAACAGATTTCAAGAGGTAATTTGGAATCGCCTTTAAAGCACAGGAAGAATGGCAGAATTTCGACAATGATTCACTTGGCCAGAAAGGACGTATGTGTTTTCTCCTTAAAATATTCAGGAGAAAATGAATACGCCTTTTTGGCCAAGCAAACACGCACGCAACGAAATCTTCACTACAAACAAGTATCACTTCCCACCGGTCAAAAGGGACATCCAAAAATGTGTAAAAACCAGAAAGGTAAGACAGGCCCTGTAGAACCGGGAGCCTTCTTATGCAGATGGGCGGGATGTAAATAGCCAACTGCCTCACTGGAGGATTGCATTGTGTTCCCTAAAACAAGTAAACAACAGAGCTACAGCGTCAAAGGCATTTCCAGTCTAGGGAATATATCTTGGGAAAACTGAAAATCAATAAGACAGAGACACCCCCAATGTCAGGGCTGCACTGCTTACAAGAACCTCAACTTGGGTACACGTTAAATATCCCTGGAAATATAAAAATGGTTCAAAAAATTGTGGTACTTACGTACGATGGAATATCCCTCAGCCATGAAATCAATGTCATAAGACCAGTAGCAGAAAAATGAGTGGATTCAGGTACGATGATTCTAAGTGAAATAAGTCACACAGAAAATGAAACTTATCATAATATATCACTTGTGAAGATCCTGTAAACATGGCTACATATGAACTTAGTTAGAAAGACAACAGAGTCTCACATTTAGAAAACACTCTTATACTTGCTTAAGGGGGAAGAGAGGTGAGGTGATGCATAAAAGCAGAGTTTGATATAAGCATAGTTACCTTTCGAAAAACCAAATATGGAATAGACAAGACCTACACCTTCCTCAGTGAATGGAACTCAAAACTCCATATTTCCCACAGTGGAATATATCTGACTAGTAAGAATCTTAAAACCTATGTATTATATGTCTGTGTAAGGGAATCAAGTGTGTCTAGACTGGCATAAACATGGCCGCGAGAATCAGCTCAAGCCCACTCTAAACAGGAATTTCACAAACAAAACAAAAAAAACAGGGAAATTCTTTACAATTCCTTTAGGTTCTCTGATGGAACCTGGAATGACCCTATCTACAATGACAGCTGGATGTGGCATAAGGCTGGACAGTTGGGACTGAGAGGATTGGTGAGATTGGGTGAGCAAATGCAGTCACTTTAAAGCAATAATGCATGGCCCCCATTTCATGGTTCCCAACTCTCCAGGTTGAAGGGAATATTACTACAGCTATAACATGTATGGGAAACCTAGAGAATGGACACACTGTGAATACGAAAGGTTTCTAAAACTCAACGAATAGTCCCACTTGTGGTGCTCCGGTTTGACATTCCAATAGCTTTAGTATCAATCTCCCAACTTGGAGAGACAGTCCCTGGTTCACAAAGGTTGCCAATTTGGCAAAGGATGGAAGGGAAGAGGGAGAACCAATGAGAGAGTAACTGTTAGGCATTTGGACGGGCACATGTCACTCTAATTTCCGGGCAGGAAGAAGAATTAACCAAAGACTCAGCAACCCACCGGGAACCAGTATAGGTCCTGAACCAAATATTTGGACTTGCGTTCAGCTCACAAAAAACGAGTTGAAAAATGGAGCTCAGGGGCAGAGCAATTAACAAACTGGCAGAGTAATACAGGACAACTATCATCCAAAAATCTGTTGAGGGAAGGCAACGAGGCCGACTTGAAAGCGAGGCAGAATAGCAGGAAACACATTTCAAGAGGTGCGTTGGATTCGCCTGTAAAGCACAGGAAGAGGGGCACAACTTCGAAAATGATGCACTTGGCCAAAAAGTATGTATGCATTTTCTACTGCATATATTCAGGGGAAAATGCATACACCCTTTTTAGCCAAGCAAGCAAGCGGGCAATGCATATCTGCACTACAAAAAGGTATCACTTCCCACCGGTCAAAAAGGACATCCACAAAATGTGTAAATACCAGAAATGCAAGACAGGCCCTGGAGAACAGGGAGCATTGTTATGCTGATGGGCGGGATGTAAATTGCCAACTGCCTCACTGGAGGTGTGCATTGTGTTCCGAAAAACAAGTAAACATCACAGCTACAGAGCCAAGGGCACTTCCAGTCTAGGGAATATATCTTGGGGAAACTGAAAATCAATAAGACAGAGCCACCCCCAAATTTAGGGCTGAACTGCTTATAAGAATCTCAACTTTGGTACAACTTAAATATCCCAGGAAATATAAAAATGGTTCAAAATTGTGGTACTTACGTACGATGGAATATCCCTCAGCCATGAAATCAAAGTCAAAAGACCAGTAGCAGCAAAGTTAGTGGATTCAGGTACGATGATTCTAAGTGAAATAAGTCACACAGAAAAAGAAACGTATCATAAGATATCATGTATGAAGATGCTGTAAACATGGCTACACATGAACTGAGTTAGGAAAGAGAACAGAGTCTCACATTTAGAAAACAATCTTATGCCTGCTTAAGGGGCAAGGAGAGGTGGGGTGATGCATAAAACCACAGTTTGAAATAAGCACTGGTACCGTTCCAAAAACCAACTATGGAGTAGACAAGACCTACACCTTCCACAGTGAAAGGGACTCAAAACCCCATATTTCCCGCAGAGGAATATATCTGACAAGTAAGAATCTTAAAACCTATGTATTGATATGTCTCCATAAGGGAATCAAGTGTGTCTAGACTGGCATAAACATGGCAGCAAGAATCAGCCTAAACTCACTATAAAAAGGAATTTCAAAAACAAACCAAAAAAACATGGAAATTGTTTACAATTCCTTCAGGGTCCCTGATGAAACCTGGAATGACCCTAACTACAATGACAGCTGGATGTGGCATAAGGCTGGACACTTGGGACTGAGAGGATTGGTGAGATTGGGTGAGCAAATGCAGACCCTTTAAAGCAATAATGCATGGCACGCATTCCATGGGTCCCAACTCTTCAGGTTGAAGGGAATATTACTAGAGCTATATCATGTACGGGAAACCTAGAGAATGGACACACTGTGAATACGAAAGGTTTCTAAATCTTAACGAGTAGTCCCTCTCCTGGTGCTCTGGTTTGACTTTCCAACTGCTTTATTATCAATATCCCAACTTGGAGAGACAGCCCCTTTAACCTCCTGGTTCGCACAGGTTGCCAATTTGGCAGAGGATGGAAGGGAAGAGGGAGAACCAATGAGAGAGTAGATGTTAGGCATTTGGACGGGCACATCTGACTCTAATTTACCAGCAGGAAGAAGAATTAACCAAAGTCTCAGCCACCCACCAGGAACCAGTATAGGTCCTGAACCAACATTTTGGACTTGCGTTCCGCTCAGAAAAACGAGTTGAAAAATGAAGCTCAGGGGCACAGCAATTCGCAATCTGGCAGAGTAATAAAGACAACTATCGTCCAAAAATCTGTTGAGGGAATGCTTCGAGGCAGATTTGAAAGTGAGGCAGAATAGCAGGAAACAGATTTCAGGAGGTACGCAGGAGTTGCCTGTAAAGCACAGGAAGAGGGACACAACATCGACAACAATGCACTTGGCCAAAAAGGGCGTATGCATTTCCTCCTGAATATATTCAGGAGCAAACGCATACACCATTTTTGGCCAAGCAAGAAAGCGGGCAATGTAAATCTCTACTACAAAGAAGTATCTCTTCCCACAGGTCAAGAGGGACATCCACAAAATGTGTAAAAACCAGAAAGGCAAGATAGGCCCTGGAGAACAGGGAGCCTTGTTATGCTGATGGGCAGCATGTAAATTGCCAACTGCCTCACTGGAGTAGTGCATTGCGTTCCCTAAAACAAGTAAACAACAGAGCTACAGAGTCAAGGGCACTTCCAGTCTAGGAAATATACCTTGGGAAAACTGAAAATCATTAAGACAGAGCCACCCCCAAATTTACGGTTGAACTGCTTACAAGAAACTCATCTTGGGTACACCTTAAATATCCCAGAAAATATAAAAATGGTTCAAAAAATTGTGGCTCTTACGTATGATGGAATATCCCTCAGCCATGAAATCAATGTCATAAGACTAGTAGCAGCAATGTGAGTGGATTCAAGTACGATGATTCTAAGTGAAATAAGTCACACAGAAAAAGAAACTTATCATAAGATATCACTTATGAAGATCCTGTAAACATGACTACACATGAACTGAGTTAGGAAAGAGAACAGTCTCACATTTAGAAAACACTCTTATGCCTGCTTAAGGGGGAAGGAGAGGTGGGGTGATGCATAAAACCAGAGTTTGATATAAGCACAGGTACAGTTCCAAAAACCAACTATGGGATAGACAAGACCAGCATCTTCCTCAGTGAAAGGGACTCAAAACCCCATATTTCCCGCAGAGGAATATATCTGACAAGAAAGAATCTTAAAACCTATGTATTGATATGTCTCTGTAAAGGAAAAAAGTGTGTCTAGACTGGAATAAACATGGCAGCGAGAATCAGCCCAAACCCACTATAAAAAGGAATTTCAAAAACAAAACAAAAAACAGGGAAATTCTTTAAAATTATTTCAGGGTCCCTGACGAAACCTGGAATGACCTTATCTAAAATGACAGATGGATGTGGCATAAGGCTGGACACTTGGGACTGAGAGGATTGGTGAGATTGGGTGAGCAAATGCAGACCCTTTAAAGCAATAATGCATGACATGCATTTCATGGGTCCCAACTCTCCAGGTTGAAGGGAATATTACTACAGCTATAACATGTATGGGAAACCTAGAGAATGGACACACTGTGAATACGAAAGGTTTCTAAAACTCAACGAATAGTCCCTCTCGTGGTGCTCCAGTTTGACATTCCAACTGTTTTACTATCAATCTCCCACCTTGGACAGACACCCCTTTATCCTCCTGGTTCGCAAATGTTACCAATTTGGCAGCGTATGGAAGGGATGAAGGAGAACCAATGAGAGAGTAGCTGTTAGGCATTCGGAAGGGCACATGTCACTCTAATTTTCCGGCAGGAAGAAGAATTAACCAAAGTCTCAGCCACCCTCCCGGATACAGTATAGGTCCTGAACCAAAATTTTGGTCTTGGGTTCATCTCACTAAAAAGGAGTTGAACTATGGAGCTCAGGGGCACAGCAATTCACAAACTGACAGAGTAATAAAGGACAACTATCGTCAAAAAATCTGTTGACGAAAGGCAGCGAGGAGGACTTCAAAGCCAGGCAGAAAAGCAGGAAACAGATTTCAAGAGGTACGTTGGAATCACCTGTAAAGCACAGGAAGAGGGGCACCACTTCCACAATGATGCACTTGGCCAAAAAGGGCGTATGTGTATTCTCCTGAATATATTCAGGAAAAAACACATACGCCGTTTTTGGCCAAGCAAGCAAGCGGGCAATGCAAATCTGCACTATAAAGAAGTATCACTTCTCACCAGTCAAAAGGGACATCCATAAAATGTGTAAAAACCAGAAATGCAAGACAGGCCCTGGAGAACAGGGAGCCTTGTTATGCAGATGGGCGAGATGTAAATTCCCAACTGCCTCACTGGAGGTGTGCATTGTGTTCCCTAAAACAAGTAAACATCAGAGCTACAGAGCCAAGGGCACTTCCAGTCTAGGGAATATACCTTGGGGTAACTAAAAATCAATAAGACAGAGCCACCCCCAAATATAGGGCTGCACTGCTTACAAGAACCTCAACTTGGGTACACCTTAAATATCCCAGGAAATATATAATATGGTTCAAAAATTGTGGTACTTACGTACGATGGAATATCCCTCAGCCACGAAATGAATGACATAAGACCAGTAGCAGCAAAGTGAGTGGATTCAGGTACGATGATTCTAAGTGAAATAAGTCACACAGAAAAAGAAACGTATCATAAGATATCATGTATGAAGATGCTGTAAACATGGCTACACATGAACTGAGTTAGGAAAGAGAACAGAGTCTCACATTTAGAAAACACACTTATGCCTGCTTAAGGGGGAAGGAGAGGTGGGGTGATGCATAAAACCAGAGTTTGATATAAGCACAGGTACCGTTCCAAAAACCAACTATGGAAGAGACAAGACCTACACCTTCCTCAGTGAAAGGGACTCAAACCCCATATTTCCCACAGAGGAATATATCTGACTAGTAACAATCTTAAAACCTATGTAATGATATATCTCTGTAAGGGAATCAAGTGTGTCTAGACTGGCAAAAACATGGCAGCGAGAATCAGCTCAAACCCACTATAAAGAGGAATTTAAAAAACAAAACAAAAAAACAGGGAAATTCTTTACAATTCCTTCTGGGTCTCTGATGGAACCTGGAATGACCCTATCTACAATGACAGCTGGATGTGGCATAAGGCTGGACACTTGGGACTGAGAGGATTGGTGAGATAGGGTGAGCAAATACAGTCGCTGTAAAGCAATAAGGCATGACCCCCATTCAATGGGTCCCAAGTCTCCAGGTTGAAGGGAATATTACTACAGCTATAACATGTACGGGAAACCTAGAGAATGGAAACACTGTGAATACAAAAGGTTTCTAAAACTCAACGAATAGTCCCTCTCGTGGTGCTCCAGTTTGACATTCCAACTGCTTTACTATCAATCTCCCAACTTGGAGAGACAGCCCCTTTAACCTCCTGGTTCGCACAGGTTGCCAAATTGGCAGAGGATGGAAGGGAAGAGGGAGAACCAGTGAGAGAGTAGCTGTTAGGCATTTGGACGGGCACATGTCTCTCTAATTTCCCAGCAGGAAGAAGAATTAAACAAAGTCCCAGCCACACACCGGCAACCAGTATAGGTCCTGAACCAAATTTTTTGACTTGCGTTCAGCTCACAAAAAACGAGTTGAAACATGGAGCTCAGGGGCACAGCAATTCACAAAGTGGCAAAGTAATACAGGACAACTATAGTCCAAAAATCTGTTGAGTGAAGTCAACGAGGCTGACTTGAAAGTGAGGCAGAATAGCAGGAAACACATTTCAACTGGTGTGTTGGATTCGCCTGTAAAGCACAGGAAGAGGGGCACAACTTCGACAACGATGCACTTGGCCAAAAAGGGCGTATGCGTTTGCTCCTGAATATATTCAGGAGCAAACGCATACGCTCTTTTTGGCCAAGCAAGCAAGCGGGCAATGCAAATTTGCACTACAAAGTAGTATCACTTCCCACCGGTCAAAAGGGACATCCACAAAATGTGTAAAAACCAATAAGGCAAAACAGGCCCTGGAGAACAGGGAGCCTTGTTATGTTGAGGGGCGGGATGTAAATTAATAACTGCCTCACTGGAGGAGTGCATTGTGTTCCCTAAAAAAAGTAAACAACAGAGCTACAGAGCCAAGGGCACTTCCAGTCTAGGGAATATACCTTGGGAAAACTGAAAATCAATAAGACAGATCCACCCCCAAATTTAGGGCTGCACTGCTTACCAGAACCTCAACTTGGGTACACCTTAAATATCCCAGGAAAGATAAAAATGGTTCAAAAATTGTGGTACTTACGTATGATGGAATATCCCTCAGCCATGAAATCAATGTCATAAGACCAGTAGCAACAAAGTGAGTGGATTCAGGTTTGATGATTCTAAGCGAAATAAATCACACAGAAAAAGAAACTTATCATAAGATATCACTTATGAAGATCCTGTAAACATGGCTACACATGAACTAAGTTAGGAAAGAAAACAGATTCTCACATTTAGAAAACACTCTTATGCTTGATTAAGGGGAAGGAGAGGTGGGGTGATGCATAAAACCAGAGTTTGATATAAGCACAGGTACCGTTCCAAAAACCAACTATGGTAGAGACAAAACCTACACCTTCCTCAGTGAAAGGGACTCAAACCCCATATTTCTCACAGAGGAATATATCTGACTAGTAAGAATCTTAAAAACTATGTATTGATATATTTCCATAAGGGAATCAAGTGTGTCTAGACTGGCATAAACATGGCAGGGAGAAACAGCTCAAACCCACTATAAACAGGAATTTCAAAAACAAAACAAAAAAACATGGAAATTCTTTACAATTCCTTCAGGGTCTCTGATGGAACCTAGAATGACCCTATCTACAATGACAGCTGGCTGTGGCATAAGGCTGGACACTTGGGACTGAGAGGATTGGTGAGATTGGGTGAGCAAATGCAGTCACTTTAAAGCAATAATGCATGGCCCCCATTCCATGAGTCCCAACTTTACAGGTTGAGGGGAATATTACTACAGCTATAACATGTATGGGAAACCTAGAGAATGGACACACTGTGCATACGAAAGGTTTCTAATACTCAACGAATAGTCCCTCTTGTTGTGCTCCAGTTTGACATTCCAACTGCTTTACTATCAATCTCCCAACTTGGAGAGACAGCCCCTTTAACCTCCTCGTTCGCACAGGTTGCCAATTTGGCAGAGGATGGAAGGGAAGAGGGAGAACCAATGAGAGAGTAGCTGTTAGGCATTTGGACGGGCACATGTCTCTCTAATTTCCCGGCAGGAAGAAGAATTAACCAAAGTCTCAGCCACACACCAGGAAACAATATAGGTCCTGAACCAAATTTTTGGACTTGCGTTCAGCTCACAGAAAAACGAGTTGAAACATGGAGCTCAGGGGCACAGCAATTCACAAACTGCCAGAGTAATAAAGGACAACTATCGTCCAAAAATCTGTTGAGGGAAGTCAACGAGGCCGACTTGAAAGAGAGGCAGAATAGCAGGAAACACATTACAAGAGGTGCGTTGGATTCGCCTGTAAAGCACAGGAAGAGGGGCACAACTTCCACAAAGATGCACTTGGCCAAAAAGGGTGTATGTGTTTTCTCCTGAATATATTCAGGAAAAAACGCATACGCCCTTTATGGCCAAGCAAGCAAGCGGTCAACGCAAATCTGCACTACAAAGTACTATCACTTCCCACTGGTCAAAAGGGACATCCAAAAATGTGTAAAAACCAGAAATGAAAGACAGGCCCTGGAGAACAGGGAGCCTTGTTATGCTGATGGGCGAGATGTAAATTGCCAACTGCCTCACTGGAGGTGTGCATTGTGTTCCCTAAAACAAGTAAATATCAGAGCTACAGAGACAAGGGCACTTCCAGTCTAGGGAATATACCTTGGGGTAACTAAAAATCAATAAGACAGAGCCACCCCCAAATATAGGGCTGCACTGCTTACAAGAACCTCAACTTGGGTACACCTTAAATATCCCAGGAAATATATAATATGGTTCAAAAATTGTGGTACTTACGTACGATGGAATATCCCTCAGCCATGAAATGAATGTCATAAGACCAGTAGCAGCAAAGTGAGTGGATTCAGGTACGATGATTCTAAGTGAAATAAGTCACACAGAAAAAGAAACTTATCATAAGATATCACTTATGAAGATCCTGTAAACATGGCTACACATGAACTGAGTTAGGAAAGAAAACAGAGTCTCACATTTAGAAAACTCTCTTATGCCTGCTTAACGGGGAAGGAGAGGTGCTGTGATGCATAAAACCAGAGTTTGATATAAGCACAGGTACCGTTCCAAAAACCAACTATGGAAAAGACAAGACCTACACCTTCCTCAGTGAAAGGGACTCAAAACCCCATATTTCCCGCAGAGGAATATATCTGACTAGTAAGAATCTTAAAACTTATGTAATGATATATCTCTGTAAGGGAATCAAGTGTGTCTAGACTGGCATAAACATGGCAGCGAGAATCAGCTCAAACACCCTATAAACAGGAATTTCAAAAACAAAACAAAAAAACAGGGAAATTCTTTACAATTCCTTCAGGGTCTCTGATGGAGCCTGGAATGACCCTATCTACAATGACAGCTGGATGTGGCATAAGGCTGGACACTTGGGACTGAGAGGATTGGTGAGATAGGGTGAGCAAATACAGTCGCTGTAAAGCAATAAGGCATGACCCCCATTCAATGGGTCCCAAGTCTCCAGGTTGAAGGGAATATTACTACAGCTATAACATGTACGGGAAACCTAGAGAATGGAAACACTGTGAATACAAAAGGTTTCTAAAACTCAACGAATAGTCCCTCTCGTGGTGCTCCAGTTTGACATTCCAACTGCTTTACTATCAATCTCCCAACTTGGAGAGACAGCCCCTTTAACCTCCTGGTTCGCACAGGTTGCCAAATTGGCAGAGGATGGAAGGGAAGAGGGAGAACCAGTGAGAGAGTAGCTGTTAGGCATTTGGACGGGCACATGTCTCTCTAATTTCCCAGCAGGAAGAAGAATTAAACAAAGTCCCAGCCACACACCGGCAACCAGTATAGGTCCTGAACCAAATTTTTTGACTTGCGTTCAGCTCACAAAAAACGAGTTGAAACATGGAGCTCAGGGGCACAGCAATTCACAAAGTGGCAAAGTAATACAGGACAACTATAGTCCAAAAATCTGTTGAGTGAAGTCAACGAGGCTGACTTGAAAGTGAGGCAGAATAGCAGGAAACACATTTCAACTGGTGTGTTGGATTCGCCTGTAAAGCACAGGAAGAGGGGCACAACTTCGACAACGATGCACTTGGCCAAAAAGGGCGTATGCGTTTGCTCCTGAATATATTCAGGAGCAAACGCATACGCTCTTTTTGGCCAAGCAAGCAAGCGGGCAATGCAAATTTGCACTACAAAGTAGTATCACTTCCCACCGGTCAAAAGGGACATCCACAAAATGTGTAAAAACCAATAAGGCAAAACAGGCCCTGGAGAACAGGGAGCCTTGTTATGTTGAGGGGCGGGATGTAAATTAATAACTGCCTCACTGGAGGAGTGCATTGTGTTCCCTAAAAAAAGTAAACAACAGAGCTACAGAGCCAAGGGCACTTCCAGTCTAGGGAATATACCTTGGGAAAACTGAAAATCAATAAGACAGATCCACCCCCAAATTTAGGGCTGCACTGCTTACCAGAACCTCAACTTGGGTACACCTTAAATATCCCAGGAAAGATAAAAATGGTTCAAAAATTGTGGTACTTACGTATGATGGAATATCCCTCAGCCATGAAATCAATGTCATAAGACCAGTAGCAACAAAGTGAGTGGATTCAGGTTTGATGATTCTAAGCGAAATAAATCACACAGAAAAAGAAACTTATCATAAGATATCACTTATGAAGATCCTGTAAACATGGCTACACATGAACTAAGTTAGGAAAGAAAACAGATTCTCACATTTAGAAAACACTCTTATGCTTGATTAAGGGGAAGGAGAGGTGGGGTGATGCATAAAACCAGAGTTTGATATAAGCACAGGTACCGTTCCAAAAACCAACTATGGTAGAGACAAAACCTACACCTTCCTCAGTGAAAGGGACTCAAACCCCATATTTCTCACAGAGGAATATATCTGACTAGTAAGAATCTTAAAAACTATGTATTGATATATTTCCATAAGGGAATCAAGTGTGTCTAGACTGGCATAAACATGGCAGGGAGAAACAGCTCAAACCCACTATAAACAGGAATTTCAAAAACAAAACAAAAAAACATGGAAATTCTTTACAATTCCTTCAGGGTCTCTGATGGAACCTAGAATGACCCTATCTACAATGACAGCTGGCTGTGGCATAAGGCTGGACACTTGGGACTGAGAGGATTGGTGAGATTGGGTGAGCAAATGCAGTCACTTTAAAGCAATAATGCATGGCCCCCATTCCATGAGTCCCAACTTTACAGGTTGAGGGGAATATTACTACAGCTATAACATGTATGGGAAACCTAGAGAATGGACACACTGTGCATACGAAAGGTTTCTAATACTCAACGAATAGTCCCTCTTGTTGTGCTCCAGTTTGACATTCCAACTGCTTTACTATCAATCTCCCAACTTGGAGAGACAGCCCCTTTAACCTCCTCGTTCGCACAGGTTGCCAATTTGGCAGAGGATGGAAGGGAAGAGGGAGAACCAATGAGAGAGTAGCTGTTAGGCATTTGGACGGGCACATGTCTCTCTAATTTCCCGGCAGGAAGAAGAATTAACCAAAGTCTCAGCCACACACCAGGAAACAATATAGGTCCTGAACCAAATTTTTGGACTTGCGTTCAGCTCACAGAAAAACGAGTTGAAACATGGAGCTCAGGGGCACAGCAATTCACAAACTGCCAGAGTAATAAAGGACAACTATCGTCCAAAAATCTGTTGAGGGAAGTCAACGAGGCCGACTTGAAAGAGAGGCAGAATAGCAGGAAACACATTACAAGAGGTGCGTTGGATTCGCCTGTAAAGCACAGGAAGAGGGGCACAACTTCCACAAAGATGCACTTGGCCAAAAAGGGTGTATGTGTTTTCTCCTGAATATATTCAGGAAAAAACGCATACGCCCTTTATGGCCAAGCAAGCAAGCGGTCAACGCAAATCTGCACTACAAAGTACTATCACTTCCCACTGGTCAAAAGGGACATCCAAAAATGTGTAAAAACCAGAAATGAAAGACAGGCCCTGGAGAACAGGGAGCCTTGTTATGCTGATGGGCGAGATGTAAATTGCCAACTGCCTCACTGGAGGTGTGCATTGTGTTCCCTAAAACAAGTAAATATCAGAGCTACAGAGACAAGGGCACTTCCAGTCTAGGGAATATACCTTGGGGTAACTAAAAATCAATAAGACAGAGCCACCCCCAAATATAGGGCTGCACTGCTTACAAGAACCTCAACTTGGGTACACCTTAAATATCCCAGGAAATATATAATATGGTTCAAAAATTGTGGTACTTACGTACGATGGAATATCCCTCAGCCATGAAATGAATGTCATAAGACCAGTAGCAGCAAAGTGAGTGGATTCAGGTACGATGATTCTAAGTGAAATAAGTCACACAGAAAAAGAAACTTATCATAAGATATCACTTATGAAGATCCTGTAAACATGGCTACACATGAACTGAGTTAGGAAAGAAAACAGAGTCTCACATTTAGAAAACTCTCTTATGCCTGCTTAACGGGGAAGGAGAGGTGCTGTGATGCATAAAACCAGAGTTTGATATAAGCACAGGTACCGTTCCAAAAACCAACTATGGAAAAGACAAGACCTACACCTTCCTCAGTGAAAGGGACTCAAAACCCCATATTTCCCGCAGAGGAATATATCTGACTAGTAAGAATCTTAAAACTTATGTAATGATATATCTCTGTAAGGGAATCAAGTGTGTCTAGACTGGCATAAACATGGCAGCGAGAATCAGCTCAAACACCCTATAAACAGGAATTTCAAAAACAAAACAAAAAAACAGGGAAATTCTTTACAATTCCTTCAGGGTCTCTGATGGAGCCTGGAATGACCCTATCTACAATGACAGCTGGATGTGGCATAAGGCTGGACACTTGGGACTCAGAGGATTGGTGAGATAGCGGGAGCAAATACAGTCGCTTTAAAGCAATAATGCTTGGCCGCCATTCCATGGGTCCCAAGTCTCCAGGTTGAAGGGAATATTACCACAGCTATAACATGTACGGGAAACCTAGAGAATGGACACACTGTGAATACGAAAGGTTTCTAAAACTCAACGAATAGTCCCTCTCGAGGTGCTCCAGTTTGACATTCCAACTGCTTTACTATCAATCTCCCAACTTGGAGAGACAGCCCCTTTAACCTCCTGGTTCGCACAGGTTGCCAACTTGGCAGAGGATGGAAGGGAAGAGGGAGAACCAGTGAAAGAGTAGCTGTTAGGCATTTGGACGGGCACATATTTCTCTAATTTCGCAGCAGGAAGAATTAACCAAATATTCAACCACCCACTGGGAACCAGTATAGGTCCTGAACCAAATTTTTGGACTTGCGTTCAGCTCACAAAAATCGAGCTGAATCATGGAGCTCAGGAGCACAGCAATTCACAAACTGGTAGAGTAATACAGGACACCTATAATCCAAAAATCTGTTGAGGGAAGTCAACGAGGCCGACTTGAAAGCGAGGCAGAATAGCAGGAAACACATTTCAGGAGGTGCATTGGAATCACCTGTAAAGCACAGGAAGAGCTGCACAACTTCGCCAATGATGCACTTGGCCGAAAAGGGCGTATGCGTTTTCTCCTGAATATATTCAGGAGAAAACGCATACGCCCTTTTTGGCCAAGCAAGAAATCGGACAATGCTTATATGCTCTACAAAGAAGTATCACTTCCCACCGGTCAAAAGGGACATCCACAAAATGTGAAAAAACCAGAAAGGCAAGACAGGCCCTGGAGAACATGGAGCCTTGTTATGCTGATGGTCGGGATGTAAATTGCCAACTGCCTCACTGGACGAGTGCATTTCCTTCCCTAAAACAAGTAAACAACATAGCTACAGAGCCAAGGGCACTTCCAGTCTAGGGAATATACCTTGGGAAAACTGAAAATCAATAAGACAGAGCTACCCCCAAATTTAGGGCTGCACTGCTTACAAGAACCTCAACTTGGGTACACCTTAAATATCCCAGGAAATATAATAATGGTTCAAAAATTGTGGTACTTACGTACGATGGAATATCCTTTAGACATGAAATGAATGTCATAAGAACAGTAGCAGCAAAGTGAGTGGATTCAGGTACGATGATTCTAAGTGAAATAAGCCACAAAAAAAAAGAAACTTATCATAAGATATCACTTATGAAGATCCTGTAAACATGGCTACACATGAACTGAGTTAGGAAAGAGAAAAGAGTCTCACATTTACAAAACTCTCCTATGCCTGCTTAAGGCGGAAGGAGAGGTTGGGTGATGCATAAAACCAGAGTTTGATATAAGAACAGGTACCGTTCCAAAAACCAACTATGCAATAGACAAGACCTACACCTCCCTCAGTGTAAGGGACTGAAAACCCCATATTTCCTGCAGAGGAATATATCTGACTAGTAAGAATCATAAAACCTATGTATTGATATATCTCCATAAGGGAATCAAGTGTGACTACACTGGCATAAACATGGCAGTGAGAATCAGCTCAAACCCACTATAAACAGGAATTTCAAAAACAAAACAAAAAAACAGGGACATTCTTTACAATTCCTTCAGGTTCTCTGATGGAACCTGGAATGACCCTATCTACAATGACAGCTGGATGTGGCATAAGGCTGGACACTTGGGACTGAGAGGATTGGTGAGATTGGGTGAGCAAATGCAGTCGCTTTAAAGCAATAATGCATGGCCCCCATTCCATGGGTCGCAAATCTCCAGGTTGAAGGGAACATTACTACAGCTATAACATGTACGCGAAACCTAGAGAATGGACACACTGTGAATACGAAAGGTTTCTAAAACTCAAAGAATAGTCCCACTCGTGGTGCTCCGGTTTGACATTCCAACTGCTTTACTATCAATCTCCCAACTTGGAGAGACAGCCCTTTTAACCTCCTGGTTCACAAAGGTGGCAAATTTGGCAGAGGATGGAAGGGAAGAGGGAGAACCAATGAGATAGTAGCTGTTAGGCATTTGGACGGGCACCTGTCACTCTAATTTCCTGGCAGGTAGCAGAATTTACCAAAGTCTCAGCCCCCCACCGGAAACCAGTATAGGTCCTGAACCATATTTTTGGACTTGCGTTCAGCTCAAAAAAAAAGAGTTGAAAAATGGAGCTCACGGACACAGCAATTCACAAACTGGCAGAGTAATACAGGACAACTATCGTCCAAAAATCTGTTGAGGGAAGGGAACGAGGCCGACTTGAAAGCGAGGCAGAATAGCAGGAAACACATTTCAAGAGGTGCGTTGGATTCGCCTGTAAAGCACAGGAAGAGGGGCACAACTTCGACAATGATGCACTTGGCCAAAAAGGGCATATGCGTTTTCTCCTGAATATATTCAGGAGAAAACGCATACGCCCTTTTTGGCCAAGCAAGCAAGCAGGCAATGCAAATCTGCACTATAAATAAGTATCACTTCCCACCGCTCAAAAGGGACATCCACAAAATGTGTAAAAACCAGAAAGGCAAGACAGGCCCTGGAGATCAGGGAGCCTTGTTATGCTGATGGTCGGGATGCAAATTGCCAACTGCCTCACTGGACGAGTGCATTGTGTTCCCTAAAATAAGTAATCAACAGAGCTAAAGAGCCAAGGGCACTTCCAGTCTAGGGAATATACCATGGGAAAACTGAAACTCAATAAGACAGAGCCACCCCCAAATATAGGGCTGGACTGCTTACAAGAACCTCAACTTGGGTACACGTTAAATATCCCAGGAAATATATAATATGGTTCAAAAATTGTGGTACTTATGTACGATGGAATATCCCTCAGCCATGAAATCAATGTCATAAGACCAGTAGCAGCAAAGTGAGTGGATTCTGGTACGATAATGTTAAGTGAAATAAGTCACACAGAAAAAGAAACTTATCATAAGATATCACTTATGAAGATCCTGTAAACATGGCTACACATGAACTGAGTTAGGAAAGAGAACAGAGTCTCACATTTAGAAAACTCTCTTATGCCTGCTTAAGGGGGAAGGAGAGGTGGGTGATGCATAAAACCAGAGTTTGATATAAGCACAGGTACCGTTTCAAAATCAAACTATGGAATAGACAAGACCTACACCTTCCTCACTGAAAGAGACTCAAAACCCCATATTTCCCGCAGAGGAATATATCTGACTAGTAAGAATCTTAAAACCTATGTAATGATATATCTCCGTAAGGGAAACAAGTGTGTCTAGACTGGCATAAACATGGCAGCGAGAATCAGCTCAAACCCACTATAAACAGGAAATTCAAAAACAAAACAAAAAAACAGGGAAATTCTTTACAATTACTTCAGGGTCTCTGATGGAACCTGGAATGACCCTATCTACAATGACAGCTGGATGTGGCATAAGGCTGGACACTTGGGACTCACAGGATTGGTGAGATAGGTGTTGCAATTAGAGTCGCTTTAAATCAATAATGCATGGCCCCCATTCCATGGCTCCCAAGTCTCCAGGTTGAAGGGAATATTACTACAGCTATAACATGTACGGGAAACCTAGAGAATGGACACACTGTGAATACGAAAGGTTTCTAAAACTCAACGAATAGTCCCTCTCAAGGTGCTCCAGTTTGACATTCCAACTGCTTTACTATCAATCTCCCAACTAGGAGAGACAGCCCCTTTAACCTCCTGGTTCGCACAGGTTGCCAACTTGGCAGAGGATGGAAGGGAAGAGGGAGAACCAGTGAGAGAGTAGCTGTTAGCCATTTGGACGGGCACATGTCTCTATAATTTCCCAGCAGGAAGAAGAATTACCCAAAGTCTCAGCCACCCACTGGGAACCAGTATAGGTCCTCAACAAAAATTTTGGACTTCCGTTCTGCTCACTAAAAACGAGTTGAAAAATGGAGCTCAGGGGCACAGCAATTCACAAACTGACAGAGTAAAAAAGGACAACTATCGTCCAAAAATCTGTAGACGGAAGGCAACGAGGAGGACTGGAAAGCGAGGCAGAATAGCAGGAAACAGATTTCAAGATGTATGTTGGAATCCCCTGTAAAGCACAGGAAGAGGGGCACAACTTCGACAATGATGCACTTGGCCAAAAAGGGCGTATGCATTTTCTCCTGAATATATTCAGCACAGAAAGCATACGCACTTTTGGCCAAGCAAGGAAGCGGGCAATGTAAATCTGCACTACAAAGAAATATCTCTTCCCACCCGTCAAGAGGGACATGAACAAAATGTGTAATAACCAGAAAGGCAAGATTGGCCCTGGAGAACAGGGAGCCTTGTTATGCAGATGGGCGGGATGTAAATTGCCAACGGCATCACTGGAATAGTGCATTGCATTCACTAAAGCCTGTAAACAAAAGAGCTACAGAGCCAAGGGAACTTCCAGTCTAGGGAATATACCTTGAGAAAACTGAAAATCAATAAGACAGAGCCACCCCCAAATGTAGGGCTGCACTGCTTACAAGAACCTAAACTTGGGTACACCTTAAATATCACAGGAACGTTAAAAAAGGTTCAAATATTGTGGTAATTATGTACGATGGAATATCCTTCAGCCGTGAAATCAATGTCCTAAGACCAGTAGCAGCAAAATGAGTGGGTTCAGGTACGATGAATCTAAGTGAAATAAGTCACACAGAAAAAAAAAAAAACTTATCATAAGATATCACTTATGAAGATGCTGTAAACATGGCTACACATGGACAGAGTTAGGAAAGAGAACAGAGTCTCACATTTAGAAAACATTCTTATTTTGCTTAAGTGGGAAGGAGAGGTGGGGTGATGAATAAAACCAGAGTTTGATATAAGCACAGGTACCGTTGCAAAAACCAACTATGGAATAGACAAGACCTACACCTTCCTCAGTTAAAGGGACTCAAAAACCCATATTTCCCGCAGGGGAATATATCTGACTAGTAACCATCTTAAAACCTATGTATTGATATGTCTGCGTAAGGCAATCAAGTGTGTCTAGACTGGCATAAGCATGACAGCGAGAATCCGCTCAAACCAACTATAAACAGGAATTTCAAAAACAAAACCAAAAACAGGGAGATTCTTTACAATTCCTTCAGGGTCTCTGATGGAACCAGGAATGACCCTATCTACAATGACAGCTGGATGTGGCATAAGGCTGGACACTTGTGACTAAGAGGATTGGTTAGATTGGGTGAGCAACTGCAGTCGGTTTAAAGCAATAATGCATGGCCGCCATTCCATGGGTCCCAACACTCCAGGTTGAAGGGAATATTACTACATCTATACCATGTACGGGAAACCTAGAGAATGGACACAGTGTGCATATGAAAGGTTTCTAAAACTCAACGAATAGTCCCTCTCGTGGTGTTCCAGTTTGACCTTCCATCTGCTTTACTATCAATCTCCCAACTTGGAGAGCCAGCCCTTTAACCTACTGGTTCGCACAGGTTGCCAATTTGGCAGAGGATGGAAGGGACGAGGGAGAACCAATGAGAGAGTAGCTGTTAGGCATTTGGACGGGCACATGTCTCTCTAATTTCCCGGCAGGAAGAAGAATTAACCAAAGTCTAGGCCTGCCACCGGGAAACAGTATAGGTCCTGAACCAAATTTTTGGACTTGCGTTCAGCTCACAAAAAACGAGTTGAAAAATGGAGCTCAGGGGCACAGCAATTCACAAACTGGCAGAGTAATACAGGACAACTATCGTCCAAAAATCTGTTGAGGGAAGGCAACGAGGCCGAATTGAAAGAGAGGCAGAATAGCAAGAAACACATTTCAAGAGGTGCGTTGGATTGGCCTGTAAAGCACATGAAGAGGGGCACAACTTCGCCAATGATGCACTTGGCCAAAAAGGGCGTAGGCGTTTTCTCCTGAATATATTCAGGAGAAAACGCCTACGCCCTTTTTGGCCCAGCAAGCAAGTGGGCAATGCAAATCTGAACTATAAAGAAGTTTAACTTCCCACTGGTCAAAAGGGACATCCACAAAATGTGTAAAAACCAGAAATGCAAGACAGGACATGGAGAACAGGGAGCATTGTTATGCTGATGGGCTTGATTTAAATTGCCAACTGCCTCACTGGAGGAGTGCATTGTGTTCCCTAAAACGAGTAAACATCAGATCTACAGAGCCAAGGTCACTTCCTGTCTAAGGAATATACCTTGGGAAAACTGAAAATCAATAAGACAGAGCCACCCCCAAATTTAGGGCTGCAATGCTTACAAGAACCTCAACTTGGATACACCTTAAATATCCCAGGAATTATAAAAATGGTTCAATAATTGTGGTACTTACGTACTATGGAATATCCCTCAGCCATGAAATCAATGTCATAAGACCAGTAACAGGAAAATGGGTGGATTCAGGTATGATGATTCTAAGTGAAATAAGTCACACAGAAAAAGAAACTTATCATAAGATATCACTTATGAAGATCCTGTAAACATGGCTACACATGAACTGAGTTAGGAAAGAGAACAGAGTCTCACATTTAGAAAACACTCTTATGCCTGCTTAAGGGGGAAGGAGAGGTGCTGTGTTGCATAAAACCAGAGTTTGATATAAGCACATGTACCGCTCCAAAAACCAACTATGGAATAGACAAGACCTACACGTTCCTCAGTGAAAGGGACTCAAAACCCCATATTTCCCGCAGAGGAATATATCTGACTAGTAAGGGTCTTAAAACATATGTACTGATATGTCTGGGTAAGGGACTTAAGTGTGTCTAGACTGGGATAACCATGGCAGCAAGAATCAGCCCAAACCCAGTCTAAAAAGGAATTTCAAAAACAAAACAAGAAACAGGGAAATTATTTACAATTCCTTTAGGGTCTCTGAAGAAACCTGGAATGACCATATCTAAAATGACAGTTGGATATGGCATAAGGTTGGACACTTGGGACTGAGAGGATTGGTGAGATTGGGTGAGCAAATGCAGACCCTTTAAAGCAATAATGCATGCCACCCATTCCAAGGGTCCCAACTCTCCAGGTTAGAGGGAATACTACTACAGCTATAACATGTACAGGAAACCTACAGAATGGACACACTGTGAATACGAATGGTTTCTAAACTGAATGATTAGTCCCTCTCCTGGTGCTGTGGTTTGACTTTGCAACTGCTTTACTATCAATCTCCCAACATGGAGACAGAGGCCCTTTAACCTTCTGGTTCCCACAGGTGGCCAATTTGGCAGAGGATGGAAGAGAAGAGGGAGAACCAATGAGAGAGTAGCTGTTAGGCATTTGAATGGGCACATATCACTCTAATTTCCCGGAAGGAAGAATAATTAACCAAAATCTCAGCCACCCACCGGGAACCAGTATAGGTCCTGAATAAAAATTTTGGACTTGCGTTCAGCTCACAAAAAACGCGTTAAAACTTGGAGCTCAGGGGCAAGGAAATTCACAATCTGGCACAGTATTAAAGGACAAATATAATCCAAAACTCTGTTAAGTTAAGGCAACGAGGCGGGCTTGAAAGCGAGGCAGAATAGCAGGAAATAGATTTCCAGAGGTACACAGGAGTTGCCTGTAAAGCACATGAAGAGTAGCACAACTTCGACAATGATGCAATTGGCCAAAAAGGGCGTATGCATTTTCTCCTGAATATATTCAGGAGAAAACGCATACGCCCTTTTTGGCCAAGCAAGCAAGCAGGCAATGCAAATCTGCACTACAAAGAAGTATCTCTTCTCACTAGTCAAAAGGGACATCCACAAAATGTGTAAAATCCAGAAAGGCAAGACAGGCCCTGGAGAAGAGGGAGCCTTGTTATGCTGATGGGCGGGATGGAAATTGCCAACTGCCTCACTGGAGGAGTGCACTGTGTTCCCTAAAAGAAGTAAACAACAGAGCTTCAGAGCCAAGGGCACTTCCAGGCTAGGGAATATACATTGGGAAAACGGAAAATCAATAACAAAGAGCCACCAACAAATTTATTGCTGCCCTGCTTACAACAACCTCAACTTGATTACACCTTAAATATCCCAGGAACTATAAAAATGGTTCAAAAATTTGTGGTACTTACATAGGATGGAATATCCCTCAGCCATGAACTGAATGTCATAAGACCAGTAGCAGCAAAATGAGTGGATCCAGGTACGATGATTCTAAGTGAAATAAGTCACACAGTAAAAGAAACTTATCATAAGATATCACTTATGAAGATTCTGTAAACATGGCAACATTTTAAATGAGTTAGGGAAGAGAACAGTGTCTCACATTTAGAAAACACTCTTATGCCTGCTTAAGGGGGAAACAGAGGTGGGGTGAGGCATAAAACCAGAGTTTGATATAAGCACATGTACCATTCCAAAAACCAACTATGGAATAGACAAGACCTACACCTTCCTCAGTGAAACGGACGCAAAACCCCATATTTCCTGCAGAGGAATATATCTGACTAGTAAGAATCTTAAAACCTATGTATTGATATGTCTCCGTAAGGGAATCAAGTGTGTCTAGACTGGCATAAACATGGCAGCGAGAATCAGCTTAAACCCACTATAAAAAGAAATGTCAAAAACAAAACAGAAAAACAGGGAAATCCTTTACAATTCCTTCAGGGTCTCTGATGAAACCAGGAATGACCCTGTCTACAATGACAGCTGGATGTGGCATAAGGCTGGACACTTGGGACTGAGAGGATAGGTGAGGTTGGGTGAGCAAATGCAGACCCTTTAAAGCCATAACACATGGCACCCATTCCATGGGTCCCAACTCTCCTGGTTGAAGGGAATATTACTACAGCTATAACATGTACGGGAAACCAAGAGAATGGACACACTGTGAATACGACAGTTTTCTTAAACTCAACGTATAGTCCCTCTCCTGGTGCTCCATTTTGTCTTTCCAACTGCTCTACTATCAATCTCCCAACTTGCAGAGACAGCGCCTTTCAACCTCCTGGTTCGCACAGGTTGCCAATTTGGCAGAGGATGGAAGGGAAGAGGGAGAACCAATGAGAGAGTAGCTGTTAGGCATTTGGACGGGCACATGTCACTCTAATTTTCCGGCAGGAAGAAAAATTAACCAAAGTCTGAGCCACCCACCGGGAACCAGTTTAGGTCCTGAACCAAAATTTTGGACTTGCGTTCAGCTCACAGAAAAACGAGTTGAAAAATGGAGCTCAGGGGCACAGCCATTCACAAACCGGCAGAGTAATAAAGGACAACTATCGTCCAAAAATCTGTTGAGAGAAGGCAGCGAGGCGGACTCTAATGCGAGGCAGAATAGCAGGAAAGAGATTTCTAGAGGTACCTTGGAATCGTATTTAAAGCACAGGAAGAGGGGAAGAACTTCGACAATGATGCAAGTGGCCAAAAAGGGCATATGTGTTTTCGCCTGAATACATTCAGGAGAAAACGCATACGCCCTTTTTGGCCAAGCAAGCATGCGGGCAACACAAATCTACACAACAAAGATGTATGACTTCCCACCGGTCAAAAGGGACATCCACAAAATGTGTAAAAATCAGAAAGGCAAGACAGGCCCTGGAGAACAGGAAGCCTTGTTATGCTGATGGGCGGGATGTAAATTGCCAACCGCCTCACTGGAGGCGTGCATTGTGTTCCCTAAAACAAGTAAACAACAGAGCTACAGAGCCAAAGACACTTCCAGTCTAGGGAATATACTTTGGGAAAACTGAAAATCAACAAGACAGAGCCACCACCAAAGTCAGGGCTACACTGCTTACAAGAACCTCAACTTGCGTACAGGTTAAATATCCCAGGAAATATAAAAATTGTTCAAAAAATAGTGGTACTTACGTACGATGGAATATCCCTCAGCCATGAAATGAATGTCATAAGACCTGTAGCATCAAAATGAGTGGATTCAGGTACGATGATTCTAAGTGAAATAAGTCACACAGAAAAAGAAACTTATCATAAGATATCACTTATGAAGATCCTGTAAACATGGCTACCCTTGAACTGAGTTAGGAAAGAGAACAGAGTCTCACATTTAGAAAACACTCTTATCCCTGCTTAAGGGGGAAGGAGAAGTGGGGTGATGCATAAAACCAGAGTTTGATATAAGCAAAGGTACCATTCCAAAAACCAACTATGGAATAGACAAGACCTACACCTTCCTCAGGGAAAGGGACTCAAAACCCCATATTTCACACAGAGGAATATATTGGAGTAGTAAGAATCTTAAATCCTATGTATAGATATGTCTGTGTAAGGGAATCAAGTGTGTCTAGACTGGCAAAAACATGGCAGCAAGGATCAGCTCAAACCCACTATAAAAAGGAATTTCAAAAACAAAACAAAAAACAGAGAAATTATTTACAATTCCTTCAGGGTCTCTGATGAAACCTGGAATGACCCTATCTACAATGACAGCTGGATGTGGCATAAGGCTGGACACTTGGGACTGATAGGATTGGTGAGATTGGGTCAGCAAATGCAGACTCTTTAAAGCAATAATGCATGGCACCCATTCCATGGGTCCCAACTCTCCAGGTTGAAGGGAATATTAGTACAGCTTTAAAATGTATGGGAAACATAAAGGATGGACACACTGTGAATACGAAAGGTTTCTAAAACTCAACGAATAGTCCCTTTCCTGGTGCTCCAGTTTGACATTCCAACTGCCTTACTATCAATCTCCCAACTTCGAGAGAGAGCCCCTTTACCCTCCTTGTTCGCACAGGTTGCCAATTTGGCAGAGGATGAAAGGGAAGAGGGAGATCCAATTAGAGAGTAGCTGTTAGGCATTTGGGCGGGCACACGCCACTCTAATTTCCCGGCATGAAGAAGAATTAACCAAAGTCTCAGCCACCCACCGAGAACCAGTATAGTTTCTGAACCAAAATTTTGGACTTGCGTGGAGCTCACAAAAAACGAGTTGAAAAATGGAGCTCAGGGGCACAGCAAATCAAAAATTGTCAGAGTAATAAAGGACAACTATTGTACAAAAATCTGTTGAGGGAAGGCAACGAGGCGGACTTTAAAGCGATTCAGAATAGCAGGAAACAGATTTCAAGAGGTAATTTGGAATCACCTGTAAAGCCCTGGAAGTGGGGCACAACATCGACAATGGTGCCCTTGGCCAAAAAGAGCATATGCGTTTTTTCCTAAATATATTCAGGTTAAAATCCATACGCCCTTTTTGACCAACCAAGCAAGAGGGCAATGCCAATCTGCACTAAAAAGAAGTATCACTTCCCACAGGTCAAAAGGGAGATCCACAAACTGTGTAAAAACCAGAAAGGCAAGAGAGGCCCTGGAGAACAGGGAGCCCTGTTATGCTGATGGGCGGGATATAAATTGCCAACTGCCTCTCTGGAGGAGTGCATTGTGTTCCCTAAAACAAGTAAACAACAGGGCTACAGAGGAAAGGGCGCTTCCAGTCTAAGAAATATACATTGGGAAAACTGAAAATCAATAAGACAGAGCTACCCCCAAATTTAGGGCTGCACTGCTTACAAGAACCTCAACTTGGGTACACCTTAAATATCCCAGGAAATATAATAATGGTTCAAAAATTGTGGTACTTACGTACGATGGAATATCCTTTAGACATGAAATGAATGTCATAAGAACAGTAGCAGCAAAGTGAGTGGATTCAGGTACGATGATTCTAAGTGAAATAAGCCACACAAAAAAAGAAACTTATCATAAGATATCACTTATGAAGATCCTGTAAACATGGCTACACATGAACTGAGTTAGGAAAGAGAAAAGAGTCTCACATTTACAAAACTCTCCTATGCCTGCTTAAGGCGGAAGGAGAGGTTGGGTGATGCATAAAACCAGAGTTTGATATAAGAACAGGTACCGTTCCAAAAACCAACTATGCAATAGACAAGACCTACACCTCCCTCAGTGTAAGGGACTGAAAACCCCATATTTCCTGCAGAGGAATATATCTGACTAGTAAGAATCATAAAACCTATGTATTGATATATCTCCATAAGGGAATCAAGTGTGACTACACTGGCATAAACATGGCAGTGAGAATCAGCTCAAACCCACTATAAACAGGAATTTCAAAAACAAAACAAAAAAACAGGGACATTCTTTACAATTCCTTCAGGTTCTCTGATGGAACCTGGAATGACCCTATCTACAATGACAGCTGGATGTGGCATAAGGCTGGACACTTGGGACTGAGAGGATTGGTGAGATTGGGTGAGCAAATGCAGTCGCTTTAAAGCAATAATGCATGGCCCCCATTCCATGGGTCGCAAATCTCCAGGTTGAAGGGAACATTACTACAGCTATAACATGTACGCGAAACCTAGAGAATGGACACACTGTGAATACGAAAGGTTTCTAAAACTCAAAGAATAGTCCCACTCGTGGTGCTCCGGTTTGACATTCCAACTGCTTTACTATCAATCTCCCAACTTGGAGAGACAGCCCTTTTAACCTCCTGGTTCACAAAGGTGGCAAATTTGGCAGAGGATGGAAGGGAAGAGGGAGAACCAATGAGATAGTAGCTGTTAGGCATTTGGACGGGCACCTGTCACTCTAATTTCCTGGCAGGTAGCAGAATTTACCAAAGTCTCAGCCCCCCACCGGAAACCAGTATAGGTCCTGAACCATATTTTTGGACTTGCGTTCAGCTCAAAAAAAAAGAGTTGAAAAATGGAGCTCACGGACACAGCAATTCACAAACTGGCAGAGTAATACAGGACAACTATCGTCCAAAAATCTGTTGAGGGAAGGGAACGAGGCCGACTTGAAAGCGAGGCAGAATAGCAGGAAACACATTTCAAGAGGTGCGTTGGATTCGCCTGTAAAGCACAGGAAGAGGGGCACAACTTCGACAATGATGCACTTGGCCAAAAAGGGCATATGCGTTTTCTCCTGAATATATTCAGGAGAAAACGCATACGCCCTTTTTGGCCAAGCAAGCAAGCAGGCAATGCAAATCTGCACTATAAATAAGTATCACTTCCCACCGCTCAAAAGGGACATCCACAAAATGTGTAAAAACCAGAAAGGCAAGACAGGCCCTGGAGATCAGGGAGCCTTGTTATGCTGATGGTCGGGATGCAAATTGCCAACTGCCTCACTGGACGAGTGCATTGTGTTCCCTAAAATAAGTAATCAACAGAGCTAAAGAGCCAAGGGCACTTCCAGTCTAGGGAATATACCATGGGAAAACTGAAACTCAATAAGACAGAGCCACCCCCAAATATAGGGCTGGACTGCTTACAAGAACCTCAACTTGGGTACACGTTAAATATCCCAGGAAATATATAATATGGTTCAAAAATTGTGGTACTTATGTACGATGGAATATCCCTCAGCCATGAAATCAATGTCATAAGACCAGTAGCAGCAAAGTGAGTGGATTCTGGTACGATAATGTTAAGTGAAATAAGTCACACAGAAAAAGAAACTTATCATAAGATATCACTTATGAAGATCCTGTAAACATGGCTACACATGAACTGAGTTAGGAAAGAGAACAGAGTCTCACATTTAGAAAACTCTCTTATGCCTGCTTAAGGGGGAAGGAGAGGTGGGTGATGCATAAAACCAGAGTTTGATATAAGCACAGGTACCGTTTCAAAATCAAACTATGGAATAGACAAGACCTACACCTTCCTCACTGAAAGAGACTCAAAACCCCATATTTCCCGCAGAGGAATATATCTGACTAGTAAGAATCTTAAAACCTATGTAATGATATATCTCCGTAAGGGAAACAAGTGTGTCTAGACTGGCATAAACATGGCAGCGAGAATCAGCTCAAACCCACTATAAACAGGAAATTCAAAAACAAAACAAAAAAACAGGGAAATTCTTTACAATTACTTCAGGGTCTCTGATGGAACCTGGAATGACCCTATCTACAATGACAGCTGGATGTGGCATAAGGCTGGACACTTGGGACTCACAGGATTGGTGAGATAGGTGTTGCAATTAGAGTCGCTTTAAATCAATAATGCATGGCCCCCATTCCATGGCTCCCAAGTCTCCAGGTTGAAGGGAATATTACTACAGCTATAACATGTACGGGAAACCTAGAGAATGGACACACTGTGAATACGAAAGGTTTCTAAAACTCAACGAATAGTCCCTCTCAAGGTGCTCCAGTTTGACATTCCAACTGCTTTACTATCAATCTCCCAACTAGGAGAGACAGCCCCTTTAACCTCCTGGTTCGCACAGGTTGCCAACTTGGCAGAGGATGGAAGGGAAGAGGGAGAACCAGTGAGAGAGTAGCTGTTAGCCATTTGGACGGGCACATGTCTCTATAATTTCCCAGCAGGAAGAAGAATTACCCAAAGTCTCAGCCACCCACTGGGAACCAGTATAGGTCCTCAACAAAAATTTTGGACTTCCGTTCTGCTCACTAAAAACGAGTTGAAAAATGGAGCTCAGGGGCACAGCAATTCACAAACTGACAGAGTAAAAAAGGACAACTATCGTCCAAAAATCTGTAGACGGAAGGCAACGAGGAGGACTGGAAAGCGAGGCAGAATAGCAGGAAACAGATTTCAAGATGTATGTTGGAATCCCCTGTAAAGCACAGGAAGAGGGGCACAACTTCGACAATGATGCACTTGGCCAAAAAGGGCGTATGCATTTTCTCCTGAATATATTCAGCACAGAAAGCATACGCACTTTTGGCCAAGCAAGGAAGCGGGCAATGTAAATCTGCACTACAAAGAAATATCTCTTCCCACCCGTCAAGAGGGACATGAACAAAATGTGTAATAACCAGAAAGGCAAGATTGGCCCTGGAGAACAGGGAGCCTTGTTATGCAGATGGGCGGGATGTAAATTGCCAACGGCATCACTGGAATAGTGCATTGCATTCACTAAAACCTGTAAACAAAAGAGCTACAGAGCCAAGGGAACTTCCAGTCTAGGGAATATACCTTGAGAAAACTGAAAATCAATAAGACAGAGCCACCCCCAAATGTAGGGCTGCACTGCTTACAAGAACCTAAACTTGGGTACACCTTAAATATCACAGGAACGTTAAAAAAGGTTCAAATATTGTGGTAATTATGTACGATGGAATATCCTTCAGCCGTGAAATCAATGTCCTAAGACCAGTAGCAGCAAAATGAGTGGGTTCAGGTACGATGAATCTAAGTGAAATAAGTCACACAGAAAAAAAAAAAAACTTATCATAAGATATCACTTATGAAGATGCTGTAAACATGGCTACACATGGACAGAGTTAGGAAAGAGAACAGAGTCTCACATTTAGAAAACATTCTTATTTTGCTTAAGTGGGAAGGAGAGGTGGGGTGATGAATAAAACCAGAGTTTGATATAAGCACAGGTACCGTTGCAAAAACCAACTATGGAATAGACAAGACCTACACCTTCCTCAGTTAAAGGGACTCAAAAACCCATATTTCCCGCAGGGGAATATATCTGACTAGTAACCATCTTAAAACCTATGTATTGATATGTCTGCGTAAGGCAATCAAGTGTGTCTAGACTGGCATAAGCATGACAGAGAGAATCCGCTCAAACCAACTATAAACAGGAATTTCAAAAACAAAACCAAAAACAGGGAGATTCTTTACAATTCCTTCAGGGTCTCTGATGGAACCAGGAATGACCCTATCTACAATGACAGCTGGATGTGGCATAAGGCTGGACACTTGTGACTAAGAGGATTGGTTAGATTGGGTGAGCAACTGCAGTCGGTTTAAAGCAATAATGCATGGCCGCCATTCCATGGGTCCCAACACTCCAGGTTGAAGGGAATATTACTACATCTATACCATGTACGGGAAACCTAGAGAATGGACACAGTGTGCATATGAAAGGTTTCTAAAACTCAACGAATAGTCCCTCTCGTGGTGTTCCAGTTTGACCTTCCATCTGCTTTACTATCAATCTCCCAACTTGGAGAGCCAGCCCTTTAACCTACTGGTTCGCACAGGTTGCCAATTTGGCAGAGGATGGAAGGGACGAGGGAGAACCAATGAGAGAGTAGCTGTTAGGCATTTGGACGGGCACATGTCTCTCTAATTTCCCGGCAGGAAGAAGAATTAACCAAAGTCTAGGCCTGCCACCGGGAAACAGTATAGGTCCTGAACCAAATTTTTGGACTTGCGTTCAGCTCACAAAAAACGAGTTGAAAAATGGAGCTCAGGGGCACAGCAATTCACAAACTGGCAGAGTAATACAGGACAACTATCGTCCAAAAATCTGTTGAGGGAAGGCAACGAGGCCGAATTGAAAGAGAGGCAGAATAGCAAGAAACACATTTCAAGAGGTGCGTTGGATTGGCCTGTAAAGCACATGAAGAGGGGCACAACTTCGCCAATGATGCACTTGGCCAAAAAGGGCGTAGGCGTTTTCTCCTGAATATATTCAGGAGAAAACGCCTACGCCCTTTTTGGCCCAGCAAGCAAGTGGGCAATGCAAATCTGAACTATAAAGAAGTTTAACTTCCCACTGGTCAAAAGGGACATCCACAAAATGTGTAAAAACCAGAAATGCAAGACAGGACATGGAGAACAGGGAGCATTGTTATGCTGATGGGCTTGATTTAAATTGCCAACTGCCTCACTGGAGGAGTGCATTGTGTTCCCTAAAACGAGTAAACATCAGATCTACAGAGCCAAGGTCACTTCCTGTCTAAGGAATATACCTTGGGAAAACTGAAAATCAATAAGACAGAGCCACCCCCAAATTTAGGGCTGCAATGCTTACAAGAACCTCAACTTGGATACACCTTAAATATCCCAGGAATTATAAAAATGGTTCAATAATTGTGGTACTTACGTACTATGGAATATCCCTCAGCCATGAAATCAATGTCATAAGACCAGTAACAGGAAAATGGGTGGATTCAGGTATGATGATTCTAAGTGAAATAAGTCACACAGAAAAAGAAACTTATCATAAGATATCACTTATGAAGATCCTGTAAACATGGCTACACATGAACTGAGTTAGGAAAGAGAACAGAGTCTCACATTTAGAAAACACTCTTATGCCTGCTTAAGGGGGAAGGAGAGGTGCTGTGTTGCATAAAACCAGAGTTTGATATAAGCACATGTACCGCTCCAAAAACCAACTATGGAATAGACAAGACCTACACGTTCCTCAGTGAAAGGGACTCAAAACCCCATATTTCCCGCAGAGGAATATATCTGACTAGTAAGGGTCTTAAAACATATGTACTGATATGTCTGGGTAAGGGACTTAAGTGTGTCTAGACTGGGATAACCATGGCAGCAAGAATCAGCCCAAACCCAGTCTAAAAAGGAATTTCAAAAACAAAACAAGAAACAGGGAAATTATTTACAATTCCTTTAGGGTCTCTGAAGAAACCTGGAATGACCATATCTAAAATGACAGTTGGATATGGCATAAGGTTGGACACTTGGGACTGAGAGGATTGGTGAGATTGGGTGAGCAAATGCAGACCCTTTAAAGCAATAATGCATGCCACCCATTCCAAGGGTCCCAACTCTCCAGGTTAGAGGGAATACTACTACAGCTATAACATGTACAGGAAACCTACAGAATGGACACACTGTGAATACGAATGGTTTCTAAACTGAATGATTAGTCCCTCTCCTGGTGCTGTGGTTTGACTTTGCAACTGCTTTACTATCAATCTCCCAACATGGAGACAGAGGCCCTTTAACCTTCTGGTTCCCACAGGTGGCCAATTTGGCAGAGGATGGAAGAGAAGAGGGAGAACCAATGAGAGAGTAGCTGTTAGGCATTTGAATGGGCACATATCACTCTAATTTCCCGGAAGGAAGAATAATTAACCAAAATCTCAGCCACCCACCGGGAACCAGTATAGGTCCTGAATAAAAATTTTGGACTTGCGTTCAGCTCACAAAAAACGCGTTAAAACTTGGAGCTCAGGGGCAAGGAAATTCACAATCTGGCACAGTATTAAAGGACAAATATAATCCAAAACTCTGTTAAGTTAAGGCAACGAGGCGGGCTTGAAAGTGAGGCAGAATAGCAGGAAATAGATTTCCAGAGGTACACAGGAGTTGCCTGTAAAGCACATGAAGAGTAGCACAACTTCGACAATGATGCAATTGGCCAAAAAGGGCGTATGCATTTTCTCCTGAATATATTCAGGAGAAAACGCATACGCCCTTTTTGGCCAAGCAAGCAAGCAGGCAATGCAAATCTGCACTACAAAGAAGTATCTCTTCTCACTAGTCAAAAGGGACATCCACAAAATGTGTAAAATCCAGAAAGGCAAGACAGGCCCTGGAGAAGAGGGAGCCTTGTTATGCTGATGGGCGGGATGGAAATTGCCAACTGCCTCACTGGAGGAGTGCACTGTGTTCCCTAAAAGAAGTAAACAACAGAGCTTCAGAGCCAAGGGCACTTCCAGGCTAGGGAATATACATTGGGAAAACGGAAAATCAATAACAAAGAGCCACCAACAAATTTATTGCTGCCCTGCTTACAACAACCTCAACTTGATTACACCTTAAATATCCCAGGAACTATAAAAATGGTTCAAAAATTTGTGGTACTTACATAGGATGGAATATCCCTCAGCCATGAACTGAATGTCATAAGACCAGTAGCAGCAAAATGAGTGGATCCAGGTACGATGATTCTAAGTGAAATAAGTCACACAGTAAAAGAAACTTATCATAAGATATCACTTATGAAGATTCTGTAAACATGGCAACATTTTAAATGAGTTAGGGAAGAGAACAGTGTCTCACATTTAGAAAACACTCTTATGCCTGCTTAAGGGGGAAACAGAGGTGGGGTGAGGCATAAAACCAGAGTTTGATATAAGCACATGTACCATTCCAAAAACCAACTATGGAATAGACAAGACCTACACCTTCCTCAGTGAAACGGACGCAAAACCCCATATTTCCTGCAGAGGAATATATCTGACTAGTAAGAATCTTAAAACCTATGTATTGATATGTCTCCGTAAGGGAATCAAGTGTGTCTAGACTGGCATAAACATGGCAGCGAGAATCAGCTTAAACCCACTATAAAAAGAAATGTCAAAAACAAAACAGAAAAACAGGGAAATCCTTTACAATTCCTTCAGGGTCTCTGATGAAACCAGGAATGACCCTGTCTACAATGACAGCTGGATGTGGCATAAGGCTGGACACTTGGGACTGAGAGGATAGGTGAGGTTGGGTGAGCAAATGCAGACCCTTTAAAGCCATAACACATGGCACCCATTCCATGGGTCCCAACTCTCCTGGTTGAAGGGAATATTACTACAGCTATAACATGTACGGGAAACCAAGAGAATGGACACACTGTGAATACGACAGTTTTCTTAAACTCAACGTATAGTCCCTCTCCTGGTGCTCCATTTTGTCTTTCCAACTGCTCTACTATCAATCTCCCAACTTGCAGAGACAGCGCCTTTCAACCTCCTGGTTCGCACAGGTTGCCAATTTGGCAGAGGATGGAAGGGAAGAGGGAGAACCAATGAGAGAGTAGCTGTTAGGCATTTGGACGGGCACATGTCACTCTAATTTTCCGGCAGGAAGAAAAATTAACCAAAGTCTGAGCCACCCACCGGGAACCAGTTTAGGTCCTGAACCAAAATTTTGGACTTGCGTTCAGCTCACAGAAAAACGAGTTGAAAAATGGAGCTCAGGGGCACAGCCATTCACAAACCGGCAGAGTAATAAAGGACAACTATCGTCCAAAAATCTGTTGAGAGAAGGCAGCGAGGCGGACTCTAATGCGAGGCAGAATAGCAGGAAAGAGATTTCTAGAGGTACCTTGGAATCGTATTTAAAGCACAGGAAGAGGGGAAGAACTTCGACAATGATGCAAGTGGCCAAAAAGGGCATATGTGTTTTCGCCTGAATACATTCAGGAGAAAACGCATACGCCCTTTTTGGCCAAGCAAGCATGCGGGCAACACAAATCTACACAACAAAGATGTATGACTTCCCACCGGTCAAAAGGGACATCCACAAAATGTGTAAAAATCAGAAAGGCAAGACAGGCCCTGGAGAACAGGAAGCCTTGTTATGCTGATGGGCGGGATGTAAATTGCCAACCGCCTCACTGGAGGCGTGCATTGTGTTCCCTAAAACAAGTAAACAACAGAGCTACAGAGCCAAAGACACTTCCAGTCTAGGGAATATACTTTGGGAAAACTGAAAATCAACAAGACAGAGCCACCACCAAAGTCAGGGCTACACTGCTTACAAGAACCTCAACTTGCGTACAGGTTAAATATCCCAGGAAATATAAAAATTGTTCAAAAAATAGTGGTACTTACGTACGATGGAATATCCCTCAGCCATGAAATGAATGTCATAAGACCTGTAGCATCAAAATGAGTGGATTCAGGTACGATGATTCTAAGTGAAATAAGTCACACAGAAAAAGAAACTTATCATAAGATATCACTTATGAAGATCCTGTAAACATGGCTACCCTTGAACTGAGTTAGGAAAGAGAACAGAGTCTCACATTTAGAAAACACTCTTATCCCTGCTTAAGGGGGAAGGAGAAGTGGGGTGATGCATAAAACCAGAGTTTGATATAAGCAAAGGTACCATTCCAAAAACCAACTATGGAATAGACAAGACCTACACCTTCCTCAGGGAAAGGGACTCAAAACCCCATATTTCACACAGAGGAATATATTGGAGTAGTAAGAATCTTAAATCCTATGTATAGATATGTCTGTGTAAGGGAATCAAGTGTGTCTAGACTGGCAAAAACATGGCAGCAAGGATCAGCTCAAACCCACTATAAAAAGGAATTTCAAAAACAAAACAAAAAACAGAGAAATTATTTACAATTCCTTCAGGGTCTCTGATGAAACCTGGAATGACCCTATCTACAATGACAGCTGGATGTGGCATAAGGCTGGACACTTGGGACTGATAGGATTGGTGAGATTGGGTCAGCAAATGCAGACTCTTTAAAGCAATAATGCATGGCACCCATTCCATGGGTCCCAACTCTCCAGGTTGAAGGGAATATTAGTACAGCTTTAAAATGTATGGGAAACATAAAGGATGGACACACTGTGAATACGAAAGGTTTCTAAAACTCAACGAATAGTCCCTTTCCTGGTGCTCCAGTTTGACATTCCAACTGCCTTACTATCAATCTCCCAACTTCGAGAGAGAGCCCCTTTACCCTCCTTGTTCGCACAGGTTGCCAATTTGGCAGAGGATGAAAGGGAAGAGGGAGATCCAATTAGAGAGTAGCTGTTAGGCATTTGGGCGGGCACACGCCACTCTAATTTCCCGGCATGAAGAAGAATTAACCAAAGTCTCAGCCACCCACCGAGAACCAGTATAGTTTCTGAACCAAAATTTTGGACTTGCGTGGAGCTCACAAAAAACGAGTTGAAAAATGGAGCTCAGGGGCACAGCAAATCAAAAATTGTCAGAGTAATAAAGGACAACTATTGTACAAAAATCTGTTGAGGGAAGGCAACGAGGCGGACTTTAAAGCGATTCAGAATAGCAGGAAACAGATTTCAAGAGGTAATTTGGAATCACCTGTAAAGCCCTGGAAGTGGGGCACAACATCGACAATGGTGCCCTTGGCCAAAAAGAGCATATGCGTTTTTTCCTAAATATATTCAGGTTAAAATCCATACGCCCTTTTTGACCAACCAAGCAAGAGGGCAATGCCAATCTGCACTAAAAAGAAGTATCACTTCCCACAGGTCAAAAGGGAGATCCACAAACTGTGTAAAAACCAGAAAGGCAAGAGAGGCCCTGGAGAACAGGGAGCCCTGTTATGCTGATGGGCGGGATATAAATTGCCAACTGCCTCTCTGGAGGAGTGCATTGTGTTCCCTAAAACAAGTAAACAACAGGGCTACAGAGGAAAGGGCGCTTCCAGTCTAAGAAATATACATTGGGAAAACTGAAAATCAATAAGACAGAGCTACCCCCAAATTTAGGGCTGCACTGCTTACAAGAACCTCAACTTGGGTACACCTTAAATATCCCAGGAAATATAATAATGGTTCAAAAATTGTGGTACTTACGTACGATGGAATATCCTTTAGACATGAAATGAATGTCATAAGAACAGTAGCAGCAAAGTGAGTGGATTCAGGTACGATGATTCTAAGTGAAATAAGCCACAAAAAAAAAGAAACTTATCATAAGATATCACTTATGAAGATCCTGTAAACATGGCTACACATGAACTGAGTTAGGAAAGAGAAAAGAGTCTCACATTTACAAAACTCTCCTATGCCTGCTTAAGGCGGAAGGAGAGGTTGGGTGATGCATAAAACCAGAGTTTGATATAAGAACAGGTACCGTTCCAAAAACCAACTATGCAATAGACAAGACCTACACCTCCCTCAGTGTAAGGGACTGAAAACCCCATATTTCCTGCAGAGGAATATATCTGACTAGTAAGAATCATAAAACCTATGTATTGATATATCTCCATAAGGGAATCAAGTGTGACTACACTGGCATAAACATGGCAGTGAGAATCAGCTCAAACCCACTATAAACAGGAATTTCAAAAACAAAACAAAAAAACAGGGACATTCTTTACAATTCCTTCAGGTTCTCTGATGGAACCTGGAATGACCCTATCTACAATGACAGCTGGATGTGGCATAAGGCTGGACACTTGGGACTGAGAGGATTGGTGAGATTGGGTGAGCAAATGCAGTCGCTTTAAAGCAATAATGCATGGCCCCCATTCCATGGGTCGCAAATCTCCAGGTTGAAGGGAACATTACTACAGCTATAACATGTACGCGAAACCTAGAGAATGGACACACTGTGAATACGAAAGGTTTCTAAAACTCAAAGAATAGTCCCACTCGTGGTGCTCCGGTTTGACATTCCAACTGCTTTACTATCAATCTCCCAACTTGGAGAGACAGCCCTTTTAACCTCCTGGTTCACAAAGGTGGCAAATTTGGCAGAGGATGGAAGGGAAGAGGGAGAACCAATGAGATAGTAGCTGTTAGGCATTTGGACGGGCACCTGTCACTCTAATTTCCTGGCAGGTAGCAGAATTTACCAAAGTCTCAGCCCCCCACCGGAAACCAGTATAGGTCCTGAACCATATTTTTGGACTTGCGTTCAGCTCAAAAAAAAAGAGTTGAAAAATGGAGCTCACGGACACAGCAATTCACAAACTGGCAGAGTAATACAGGACAACTATCGTCCAAAAATCTGTTGAGGGAAGGGAACGAGGCCGACTTGAAAGCGAGGCAGAATAGCAGGAAACACATTTCAAGAGGTGCGTTGGATTCGCCTGTAAAGCACAGGAAGAGGGGCACAACTTCGACAATGATGCACTTGGCCAAAAAGGGCGTATGCGTTTTCTCCTGAATATATTCAGGAGAAAACGCATACGCCCTTTTTGGCCAAGCAAGCAAGCAGGCAATGCAAATCTGAACTATAAATAAGTATCACTTCCCACCGCTCCAAAGGGACATCCACAAAATGTGTAAAAACCAGAAAGGCAAGACAGGCCCTGGAGATCAGGGAGCCTTGTTATGCTGATGGTCGGGATGCAAATTGCCAACTGCCTCACTGGACGAGTGCATTGTGTTCCCTAAAATAAGTAATCAACAGAGCTAAAGAGCCAAGGGCACTTCCAGTCTAGGGAATATACCATGGGAAAACTGAAACTCAATAAGACAGAGCCACCCCCAAATATAGGGCTGGACTGCTTACAAGAACCTCAACTTGGGTACACGTTAAATATCCCAGGAAATATATAATATGGTTCAAAAATTGTGGTACTTATGTACGATGGAATATCCCTCAGCCATGAAATCAATGTCATAAGACCAGTAGCAGCAAAGTGAGTGGATTCTGGTACGATAATGTTAAGTGAAATAAGTCACACAGAAAAAGAAACTTATCATAAGATATCACTTATGAAGATCCTGTAAACATGGCTACACATGAACTGAGTTAGGAAAGAGAACAGAGTCTCACATTTAGAAAACTCTCTTATGCCTGCTTAAGGGGGAAGGAGAGGTGGGTGATGCATAAAACCAGAGTTTGATATAAGCACAGGTACCGTTTCAAAATCAAACTATGGAATAGACAAGACCTACACCTTCCTCACTGAAAGAGACTCAAAACCCCATATTTCCCGCAGAGGAATATATCTGACTAGTAAGAATCTTAAAACCTATGTAATGATATATCTCCGTAAGGGAAACAAGTGTGTCTAGACTGGCATAAACATGGCAGCGAGAATCAGCTCAAACCCACTATAAACAGGAAATTCAAAAACAAAACAAAAAAACAGGGAAATTCTTTACAATTACTTCAGGGTCTCTGATGGAACCTGGAATGACCCTATCTACAATGACAGCTGGATGTGGCATAAGGCTGGACACTTGGGACTCACAGGATTGGTGAGATAGGTGTTGCAATTAGAGTCGCTTTAAATCAATAATGCATGGCCCCCATTCCATGGCTCCCAAGTCTCCAGGTTGAAGGGAATATTACTACAGCTATAACATGTACGGGAAACCTAGAGAATGGACACACTGTGAATACGAAAGGTTTCTAAAACTCAACGAATAGTCCCTCTCAAGGTGCTCCAGTTTGACATTCCAACTGCTTTACTATCAATCTCCCAACTAGGAGAGACAGCCCCTTTAACCTCCTGGTTCGCACAGGTTGCCAACTTGGCAGAGGATGGAAGGGAAGAGGGAGAACCAGTGAGAGAGTAGCTGTTAGCCATTTGGACGGGCACATGTCTCTATAATTTCCCAGCAGGAAGAAGAATTACCCAAAGTCTCAGCCACCCACTGGGAACCAGTATAGGTCCTCAACAAAAATTTTGGACTTCCGTTCTGCTCACTAAAAACGAGTTGAAAAATGGAGCTCAGGGGCACAGCAATTCACAAACTGACAGAGAAAAAAAGGACAACTATCGTCCAAAAATCTGTAGATGGAAGGCAACGAGGAGGACTGGAAAGCGAGGCAGAATAGCAGGAAACAGATTTCAAGATGTATGTTGGAATCCCCTGTAAAGCACAGGAAGAGGGGCACAACTTCAACAATGATGCACTTGGCCGAAAAGGGCGTATGCATTTTCTCCTGAATATATTCAGGAGAAAACGCATAGGCCCTTTTTGGCCAAGCAAGCAAGCGGGCAATGCAAATCTGCACTACAAAGAAGTATCACTTCCAACCGGTCAAAAGGGACATCAGCAATATGTGTAAATACCAGAAATGCAAGACAGGCCCTGGAGAACAGGGAGCCTTTTTATGTTGATGGGCGGGATATAAATTGCCATCTGCCTCACTGGAGGTGTGCATTGTGTTCCGTAAAACAAGTAAACATCAGAGCTACAGAGCCAAGGGCACTTCCAGTCTAGGGAATATACCTTGGGAAAACTGAAAATCAATAAGAGAGAGCCACCCTCAAATTTATGGCTGCACTGCTTACAAGAACCTCAAATTTGGTACACCTTAAATATCCCAGGAAATATAAAAATGGTTCAAAAATTGTGGGACTTACATACGATGGAATATCCCTCAGCCATGAAATCAAAGTCATAAGACCAGTAGCAGCAAAGTGAGTGGATTCAGGTATGATGATTCTAAGTGAAATAAGTCACACAGAAAAAGAAACGTATCATAAGATATCACTTATGAAGATCCTGTAAACATGGCTACACATGAACTGAGTTAGGAAACAGAACAGAGTCTCACATTTAGAAAACACTCTTATGCCTGCTTAAGGGGAAAGTAGAGGTGGGGTGATGCATAAAACCAGAGTTTGATATAAGCACAGTTACCGTTCCAATAACCAACTATGGAATAGACAAGACCTACACCTTACTCAGTGAAAGGGACTCAAAACCCCATATTTCCCACAGAGGAATATATCTGACTAGTAAGAATCTTAAAACCTATGTATTGATATATCTCCATAAGGGAATCAAGTGTGTCTAGACTGGCATAAACATGGCAGCGAGAATCAGCTCAAACCCACTATAAACAGGAATTTCAAAAACAAAACAAAAAAACATGGAAATTCTTTACAATTCCTTTAGGGTCTCTGATGGAACCTGGAATGACCCTATCTACAATGACAGCTGGATGTGGCATAAGGCTGAACACTTGGGACTGAGAGGATTGGTGAGATTGGGTGAGCAAATGCAGTCGCTTTAAAGCAATAATGCATGGCCCCCATTTCATGTCTTCCAACTCTCCAGGTTGAAGGGAATATTACTACAGCTATAACATGTACAGGAAATCTAGAGAATGGACACACTGTGAATACGAAAGGTTTCTAAAAATCAACGAATAGTCCCTCTCGTGGTGCTCAAGTTTGACATTCCAACTGCTTTACTATCAATCTCCCAACTTGGAGAGACAGCCCCTTTAACCTCCTGGTTCGCACTTGTTGCCAATTTGGCAGAGGATGGAAGGGAAGAGGGAGAACCAAAGAGAGAGTAGCTGTTAGGCATTTGGACGGGCACATGTCTCTCTAATTTCCCGGCAGGAAGAAGAATTAACCAAAGTCTCAGCCACCCACCGGGGATCAGTAGAGGTCCTTAACCAAAATTTTGGACTTGCGTTCAGCTCACAAATAACGAGTTGAAAAATGGAGCTCAAGGGCACAGCAATTCACAAACAGACAGAGTAATAAAGGAAAACTATCGTCCAAAAATCTGTTGAGGGAATGCATCGAGTTGGACTTGAAAGTAGAGGCAGAAGAGCAGGACACAGATTTCAAGAGATACGCAGGAGTTGCCTGTAAAGCACAGGAAGAGGGGCACAACTTCGACAATGATGCACTTGGCCAAAAAGGGCGTATGCATTTTCTCCTGAATATATTCAGCACAGAAAGCATACGCACTTTTGGCCAAGCAAGGAAGCGGGCAATGTAAATCTGCACTACAAAGAAATATCTCTTCCCACCCGTCAAGAGGGACATGAACAAAATGTGTAATAACCAGAAAGGCAAGATTGGCCCTGGAGAACAGGGAGCCTTGTTATGCAGATGGGCGGGATGTAAATTGCCAACGGCATCACTGGAATAGTGCATTGCATTCCCTAAAACCTGTAAACAAAAGAGCTACAGAGCCAAGGGAACTTCCTGTCTAGGGAATATACCTTGAGAAAACTGAAAATCAATAAGACAGAGCCACCCCCAAATGTAGGGCTGCACTGCTTACAAGAACCTAAACTTGGGTACACCTTAAATATCACAGGAACGTTAAAAAAGGTTCAAATATTGTGGTAATTATGTACGATGGAATATCCTTCAGCCGTGAAATCAATGTCCTAAGACCAGTAGCAGCAAAATGAGTGGGTTCAGGTACGATGAATCTAAGTGAAATAAGTCACACAGAAAAAAAAAAAAAACTTATCATAAGATATCACTTATGAAGATGCTGTAAACATGGCTACACATGGACAGAGTTAGGAAAGAGAACAGAGTCTCACATTTAGAAAACATTCTTATTTTGCTTAAGTGGGAAGGAGAGGTGGGGTGATGAATAAAACCAGAGTTTGATATAAGCACAGGTACCGTTGCAAAAACCAACTATGGAATAGACAAGACCTACACCTTCCTCAGTTAAAGGGACTCAAAAACCCATATTTCCCGCAGGGGAATATATCTGACTAGTAACCATCTTAAAACCTATGTATTGATATGTCTGCGTAAGGCAATCAAGTGTGTCTAGACTGGCATAAGCATGACAGCGAGAATCCGCTCAAACCAACTATAAACAGGAATTTCAAAAACAAAACCAAAAACAGGGAGATTCTTTACAATTCCTTCAGGGTCTCTGATGGAACCAGGAATGACCCTATCTACAATGACAGCTGGATGTGGCATAAGGCTGGACACTTGTGACTAAGAGGATTGGTTAGATTGGGTGAGCAACTGCAGTCGGTTTAAAGCAATAATGCATGGCCGCCATTCCATGGGTCCCAACACTCCAGGTTGAAGGGAATATTACTACATCTATACCATGTACGGGAAACCTAGAGAATGGACACAGTGTGCATATGAAAGGTTTCTAAAACTCAACGAATAGTCCCTCTCGTGGTGTTCCAGTTTGACCTTCCATCTGCTTTACTATCAATCTCCCAACTTGGAGAGCCAGCCCTTTAACCTACTGGTTCGCACAGGTTGCCAATTTGGCAGAGGATGGAAGGGACGAGGGAGAACCAATGAGAGAGTAGCTGTTAGGCATTTGGACGGGCACATGTCTCTCTAATTTCCCGGCAGGAAGAAGAATTAACCAAAGTCTAGGCCTGCCACCGGGAAACAGTATAGGTCCTGAACCAAATTTTTGGACTTGCGTTCAGCTCACAAAAAACGAGTTGAAAAATGGAGCTCAGGGGCACAGCAATTCACAAACTGGCAGAGTAATACAGGACAACTATCGTCCAAAAATCTGTTGAGGGAAGGCAACGAGGCCGAATTGAAAGAGAGGCAGAATAGCAAGAAACACATTTCAAGAGGTGTGTTGGATTGGCCTGTAAAGCACATGAAGAGGGGCACAACTTCGCCAATGATGCACTTGGCCAAAAAGGGCGTAGGCGTTTTCTCCTGAATATATTCAGGAGAAAACGCCTACGCCCTTTTTGGCCCAGCAAGCAAGTGGGCAATGCAAATCTGAACTATAAAGAAGTTTAACTTCCCACTGGTCAAAAGGGACATCCACAAAATGTGTAAAAACCAGAAATGCAAGACAGGACATGGAGAACAGGGAGCATTGTTATGCTGATGGGCTTGATTTAAATTGCCAACTGCCTCACTGGAGGAGTGCATTGTGTTCCCTAAAACGAGTAAACATCAGATCTACAGAGCCAAGGTCACTTCCTGTCTAAGGAATATACCTTGGGAAAACTGAAAATCAATAAGACAGAGCCACCCCCAAATTTAGGGCTGCAATGCTTACAAGAACCTCAACTTGGATACACCTTAAATATCCCAGGAATTATAAAAATGGTTCAATAATTGTGGTACTTACGTACTATGGAATATCCCTCAGCCATGAAATCAATGTCATAAGACCAGTAACAGGAAAATGGGTGGATTCAGGTATGATGATTCTAAGTGAAATAAGTCACACAGAAAAAGAAACTTATCATAAGATATCACTTATGAAGATCCTGTAAACATGGCTACACATGAACTGAGTTAGGAAAGAGAACAGAGTCTCACATTTAGAAAACACTCTTATGCCTGCTTAAGGGGGAAGGAGAGGTGCTGTGTTGCATAAAACCAGAGTTTGATATAAGCACATGTACCGCTCCAAAAACCAACTATGGAATAGACAAGACCTACACGTTCCTCAGTGAAAGGGACTCAAAACCCCATATTTCCCGCAGAGGAATATATCTGACTAGTAAGGGTCTTAAAACATATGTACTGATATGTCTGGGTAAGGGACTTAAGTGTGTCTAGACTGGGATAACCATGGCAGCAAGAATCAGCCCAAACCCAGTCTAAAAAGGAATTTCAAAAACAAAACAAGAAACAGGGAAATTATTTACAATTCCTTTAGGGTCTCTGAAGAAACCTGGAATGACCATATCTAAAATGACAGTTGGATATGGCATAAGGTTGGACACTTGGGACTGAGAGGATTGGTGAGATTGGGTGAGCAAATGCAGACCCTTTAAAGCAATAATGCATGCCACCCATTCCAAGGGTCCCAACTCTCCAGGTTAGAGGGAATACTACTACAGCTATAACATGTACAGGAAACCTACAGAATGGACACACTGTGAATACGAATGGTTTCTAAACTGAATGATTAGTCCCTCTCCTGGTGCTGTGGTTTGACTTTGCAACTGCTTTACTATCAATCTCCCAACATGGAGACAGAGGCCCTTTAACCTTCTGGTTCCCACAGGTGGCCAATTTGGCAGAGGATGGAAGAGAAGAGGGAGAACCAATGAGAGAGTAGCTGTTAGGCATTTGAATGGGCACATATCACTCTAATTTCCCGGAAGGAAGAATAATTAACCAAAATCTCAGCCACCCACCGGGAACCAGTATAGGTCCTGAATAAAAATTTTGGACTTGCGTTCAGCTCACAAAAAACGCGTTAAAACTTGGAGCTCAGGGGCAAGGAAATTCACAATCTGGCACAGTATTAAAGGACAAATATAATCCAAAACTCTGTTAAGTTAAGGCAACGAGGCGGGCTTGAAAGCGAGGCAGAATAGCAGGAAATAGATTTCCAGAGGTACACAGGAGTTGCCTGTAAAGCACATGAAGAGTAGCACAACTTCGACAATGATGCAATTGGCCAAAAAGGGCGTATGCATTTTCTCCTGAATATATTCAGGAGAAAACGCATACGCCCTTTTTGGCCAAGCAAGCAAGCAGGCAATGCAAATCTGCACTACAAAGAAGTATCTCTTCTCACTAGTCAAAAGGGACATCCACAAAATGTGTAAAATCCAGAAAGGCAAGACAGGCCCTGGAGAAGAGGGAGCCTTGTTATGCTGATGGGCGGGATGGAAATTGCCAACTGCCTCACTGGAGGAGTGCACTGTGTTCCCTAGAAGAAGTAAACAACAGAGCTTCAGAGCCAAGGGCACTTCCAGGCTAGGGAATATACATTGGGAAAACGGAAAATCAATAACAAAGAGCCACCAACAAATTTATTGCTGCCCTGCTTACAACAACCTCAACTTGATTACACCTTAAATATCCCAGGAACTATAAAAATGGTTCAAAAATTTGTGGTACTTACATAGGATGGAATATCCCTCAGCCATGAACTGAATGTCATAAGACCAGTAGCAGCAAAATGAGTGGATCCAGGTACGATGATTCTAAGTGAAATAAGTCACACAGTAAAAGAAACTTATCATAAGATATCACTTATGAAGATTCTGTAAACATGGCAACATTTTAAATGAGTTAGGGAAGAGAACAGTGTCTCACATTTAGAAAACACTCTTATGCCTGCTTAAGGGGGAAACAGAGGTGGGGTGAGGCATAAAACCAGAGTTTGATATAAGCACATGTACCATTCCAAAAACCAACTATGGAATAGACAAGACCTACACCTTCCTCAGTGAAACGGACGCAAAACCCCATATTTCCTGCAGAGGAATATATCTGACTAGTAAGAATCTTAAAACCTATGTATTGATATGTCTCCGTAAGGGAATCAAGTGTGTCTAGACTGGCATAAACATGGCAGCGAGAATCAGCTTAAACCCACTATAAAAAGAAATGTCAAAAACAAAACAGAAAAACAGGGAAATCCTTTACAATTCCTTCAGGGTCTCTGATGAAACCAGGAATGACCCTGTCTACAATGACAGCTGGATGTGGCATAAGGCTGGACACTTGGGACTGAGAGGATAGGTGAGGTTGGGTGAGCAAATGCAGACCCTTTAAAGCCATAACACATGGCACCCATTCCATGGGTCCCAACTCTCCTGGTTGAAGGGAATATTACTACAGCTATAACATGTACGGGAAACCAAGAGAATGGACACACTGTGAATACGACAGTTTTCTTAAACTCAACGTATAGTCCCTCTCCTGGTGCTCCATTTTGTCTTTCCAACTGCTCTACTATCAATCTCCCAACTTGCAGAGACAGCGCCTTTCAACCTCCTGGTTCGCACAGGTTGCCAATTTGGCAGAGGATGGAAGGGAAGAGGGAGAACCAATGAGAGAGTAGCTGTTAGGCATTTGGACGGGCACATGTCACTCTAATTTTCCGGCAGGAAGAAAAATTAACCAAAGTCTGAGCCACCCACCGGGAACCAGTTTACGTCCTGAACCAAAATTTTGGACTTGCGTTCAGCTCACAGAAAAACGAGTTGAAAAATGGAGCTCAGGGGCACAGCCATTCACAAACCGGCAGAGTAATAAAGGACAACTATCGTCCAAAAATCTGTTGAGAGAAGGCAGCGAGGCGGACTCTAATGCGAGGCAGAATAGCAGGAAAGAGATTTCTAGAGGTACCTTGGAATCGTATTTAAAGCACAGGAAGAGGGGAAGAACTTCGACAATGATGCAAGTGGCCAAAAAGGGCATATGTGTTTTCGCCTGAATACATTCAGGAGAAAACGCATACGCCCTTTTTGGCCAAGCAAGCATGCGGGCAACACAAATCTACACAACAAAGATGTATGACTTCCCACCGGTCAAAAGGGACATCCACAAAATGTGTAAAAATCAGAAAGGCAAGACAGGCCCTGGAGAACAGGAAGCCTTGTTATGCTGATGGGCGGGATGTAAATTGCCAACCGCCTCACTGGAGGCGTGCATTGTGTTCCCTAAAACAAGTAAACAACAGAGCTACAGAGCCAAAGACACTTCCAGTCTAGGGAATATACTTTGGGAAAACTGAAAATCAACAAGACAGAGCCACCACCAAAGTCAGGGCTACACTGCTTACAAGAACCTCAACTTGCGTACAGGTTAAATATCCCAGGAAATATAAAAATTGTTCAAAAAATAGTGGTACTTACGTACGATGGAATATCCCTCAGCCATGAAATGAATGTCATAAGACCTGTAGCATCAAAATGAGTGGATTCAGGTACGATGATTCTAAGTGAAATAAGTCACACAGAAAAAGAAACTTATCATAAGATATCACTTATGAAGATCCTGTAAACATGGCTACCCTTGAACTGAGTTAGGAAAGAGAACAGAGTCTCACATTTAGAAAACACTCTTATCCCTGCTTAAGGGGGAAGGAGAAGTGGGGTGATGCATAAAACCAGAGTTTGATATAAGCAAAGGTACCATTCCAAAAACCAACTATGGAATAGACAAGACCTACACCTTCCTCAGGGAAAGGGACTCAAAACCCCATATTTCACACAGAGGAATATATTGGAGTAGTAAGAATCTTAAATCCTATGTATAGATATGTCTGTGTAAGGGAATCAAGTGTGTCTAGACTGGCAAAAACATGGCAGCAAGGATCAGCTCAAACCCACTATAAAAAGGAATTTCAAAAACAAAACAAAAAACAGAGAAATTATTTACAATTCCTTCAGGGTCTCTGATGAAACCTGGAATGACCCTATCTACAATGACAGCTGGATGTGGCATAAGGCTGGACACTTGGGACTGATAGGATTGGTGAGATTGGGTCAGCAAATGCAGACTCTTTAAAGCAATAATGCATGGCACCCATTCCATGGGTCCCAACTCTCCAGGTTGAAGGGAATATTAGTACAGCTTTAAAATGTATGGGAAACATAAAGGATGGACACACTGTGAATACGAAAGGTTTCTAAAACTCAACGAATAGTCCCTTTCCTGGTGCTCCAGTTTGACATTCCAACTGCCTTACTATCAATCTCCCAACTTCGAGAGAGAGCCCCTTTACCCTCCTTGTTCGCACAGGTTGCCAATTTGGCAGAGGATGAAAGGGAAGAGGGAGATCCAATTAGAGAGTAGCTGTTAGGCATTTGGGCGGGCACACGCCACTCTAATTTCCCGGCATGAAGAAGAATTAACCAAAGTCTCAGCCACCCACCGAGAACCAGTATAGTTTCTGAACCAAAATTTTGGACTTGCGTGGAGCTCACAAAAAACGAGTTGAAAAATGGAGCTCAGGGGCACAGCAAATCAAAAATTGTCAGAGTAATAAAGGACAACTATTGTACAAAAATCTGTTGAGGGAAGGCAACGAGGCGGACTTTAAAGCGATTCAGAATAGCAGGAAACAGATTTCAAGAGGTAATTTGGAATCACCTGTAAAGCCCTGGAAGTGGGGCACAACATCGACAGTGGTGCCCTTGGCCAAAAAGAGCATATGCGTTTTTTCCTAAATATATTCAGGTTAAAATCCATACGCCCTTTTTGACCAACCAAGCAAGAGGGCAATGCCAATCTGCACTAAAAAGAAGTATCACTTCCCACAGGTCAAAAGGGAGATCCACAAACTGTGTAAAAACCAGAAAGGCAAGAGAGGCCCTGGAGAACAGGGAGCCCTGTTATGCTGATGGGCGGGATATAAATTGCCAACTGCCTCTCTGGAGGAGTGCATTGTGTTCCCTAAAACAAGTAAACAACAGGGCTACAGAGGAAAGGGCGCTTCCAGTCTAAGAAATATACATTGGGAAAACTGAAAATCAATAAGACAGAGCTACCCCCAAATTTAGGGCTGCACTGCTTACAAGAACCTCAACTTGGGTACACCTTAAATATCCCAGGAAATATAATAATGGTTCAAAAATTGTGGTACTTACGTACGATGGAATATCCTTTAGACATGAAATGAATGTCATAAGAACAGTAGCAGCAAAGTGAGTGGATTCAGGTACGATGATTCTAAGTGAAATAAGCCACAAAAAAAAAGAAACTTATCATAAGATATCACTTATGAAGATCCTGTAAACATGGCTACACATGAACTGAGTTAGGAAAGAGAAAAGAGTCTCACATTTACAAAACTCTCCTATGCCTGCTTAAGGAGGAAGGAGAGGTTGGGTGATGCATAAAACCAGAGTTTGATATAAGAACAGGTACCGTTCCAAAAACCAACTATGCAATAGACAAGACCTACACCTCCCTCAGTGTAAGGGACTGAAAACCCCATATTTCCTGCAGAGGAATATATCTGACTAGTAAGAATCATAAAACCTATGTATTGATATATCTCCATAAGGGAATCAAGTGTGACTACACTGGCATAAACATGGCAGTGAGAATCAGCTCAAACCCACTATAAACAGGAATTTCAAAAACAAAACAAAAAAACAGGGACATTCTTTACAATTCCTTCAGGTTCTCTGATGGAACCTGGAATGACCCTATCTACAATGACAGCTGGATGTGGCATAAGGCTGGACACTTGGGACTGAGAGGATTGGTGAGATTGGGTGAGCAAATGCAGTCGCTTTAAAGCAATAATGCATGGCCCCCATTCCATGGGTCGCAAATCTCCAGGTTGAAGGGAACATTACTACAGCTATAACATGTACGCGAAACCTAGAGAATGGACACACTGTGAATACGAAAGGTTTCTAAAACTCAAAGAATAGTCCCACTCGTGGTGCTCCGGTTTGACATTCCAACTGCTTTACTATCAATCTCCCAACTTGGAGAGACAGCCCTTTTAACCTCCTGGTTCACAAAGGTGGCAAATTTGGCAGAGGATGGAAGGGAAGAGGGAGAACCAATGAGATAGTAGCTGTTAGGCATTTGGACGGGCACCTGTCACTCTAATTTCCTGGCAGGTAGCAGAATTTACCAAAGTCTCAGCCCCCCACCGGAAACCAGTATAGGTCCTGAACCATATTTTTGGACTTGCGTTCAGCTCAAAAAAAAAGAGTTGAAAAATGGAGCTCACGGACACAGCAATTCACAAACTGGCAGAGTAATACAGGACAACTATCGTCCAAAAATCTGTTGAGGGAAGGGAACGAGGCCGACTTGAAAGCGAGGCAGAATAGCAGGAAACACATTTCAAGAGGTGCGTTGGATTCGCCTGTAAAGCACAGGAAGAGGGGCACAACTTCGACAATGATGCACTTGGCCAAAAAGGGCGTATGCGTTTTCTCCTGAATATATTCAGGAGAAAACGCATACGCCCTTTTTGGCCAAGCAAGCAAGCAGGCAATGCAAATCTGAACTATAAATAAGTATCACTTCCCACCGCTCCAAAGGGACATCCACAAAATGTGTAAAAACCAGAAAGGCAAGACAGGCCCTGGAGATCAGGGAGCCTTGTTATGCTGATGGTCGGGATGCAAATTGCCAACTGCCTCACTGGACGAGTGCATTGTGTTCCCTAAAATAAGTAATCAACAGAGCTAAAGAGCCAAGGGCACTTCCAGTCTAGGGAATATACCATGGGAAAACTGAAACTCAATAAGACAGAGCCACCCCCAAATATAGGGCTGGACTGCTTACAAGAACCTCAACTTGGGTACACGTTAAATATCCCAGGAAATATATAATATGGTTCAAAAATTGTGGTACTTATGTACGATGGAATATCCCTCAGCCATGAAATCAATGTCATAAGACCAGTAGCAGCAAAGTGAGTGGATTCTGGTACGATAATGTTAAGTGAAATAAGTCACACAGAAAAAGAAACTTATCATAAGATATCACTTATGAAGATCCTGTAAACATGGCTACACATGAACTGAGTTAGGAAAGAGAACAGAGTCTCACATTTAGAAAACTCTCTTATGCCTGCTTAAGGGGGAAGGAGAGGTGGGTGATGCATAAAACCAGAGTTTGATATAAGCACAGGTACCGTTTCAAAATCAAACTATGGAATAGACAAGACCTACACCTTCCTCACTGAAAGAGACTCAAAACCCCATATTTCCCGCAGAGGAATATATCTGACTAGTAAGAATCTTAAAACCTATGTAATGATATATCTCCGTAAGGGAAACAAGTGTGTCTAGACTGGCATAAACATGGCAGCGAGAATCAGCTCAAACCCACTATAAACAGGAAATTCAAAAACAAAACAAAAAAACAGGGAAATTCTTTACAATTACTTCAGGGTCTCTGATGGAACCTGGAATGACCCTATCTACAATGACAGCTGGATGTGGCATAAGGCTGGACACTTGGGACTCACAGGATTGGTGAGATAGGTGTTGCAATTAGAGTCGCTTTAAATCAATAATGCATGGCCCCCATTCCATGGCTCCCAAGTCTCCAGGTTGAAGGGAATATTACTACAGCTATAACATGTACGGGAAACCTAGAGAATGGACACACTGTGAATACGAAAGGTTTCTAAAACTCAACGAATAGTCCCTCTCAAGGTGCTCCAGTTTGACATTCCAACTGCTTTACTATCAATCTCCCAACTAGGAGAGACAGCCCCTTTAACCTCCTGGTTCGCACAGGTTGCCAACTTGGCAGAGGATGGAAGGGAAGAGGGAGAACCAGTGAGAGAGTAGCTGTTAGCCATTTGGACGGGCACATGTCTCTATAATTTCCCAGCAGGAAGAAGAATTACCCAAAGTCTCAGCCACCCACTGGGAACCAGTATAGGTCCTCAACAAAAATTTTGGACTTCCGTTCTGCTCACTAAAAACGAGTTGAAAAATGGAGCTCAGGGGCACAGCAATTCACAAACTGACAGAGAAAAAAAGGACAACTATCGTCCAAAAATCTGTAGATGGAAGGCAACGAGGAGGACTGGAAAGCGAGGCAGAATAGCAGGAAACAGATTTCAAGATGTATGTTGGAATCCCCTGTAAAGCACAGGAAGAGGGGCACAACTTCAACAATGATGCACTTGGCCGAAAAGGGCGTATGCATTTTCTCCTGAATATATTCAGGAGAAAACGCATAGGCCCTTTTTGGCCAAGCAAGCAAGCGGGCAATGCAAATCTGCACTACAAAGAAGTATCACTTCCAACCGGTCAAAAGGGACATCAGCAATATGTGTAAATACCAGAAATGCAAGACAGGCCCTGGAGAACAGGGAGCCTTTTTATGTTGATGGGCGGGATATAAATTGCCATCTGCCTCACTGGAGGTGTGCATTGTGTTCCGTAAAACAAGTAAACATCAGAGCTACAGAGCCAAGGGCACTTCCAGTCTAGGGAATATACCTTGGGAAAACTGAAAATCAATAAGAGAGAGCCACCCTCAAATTTATGGCTGCACTGCTTACAAGAACCTCAAATTTGGTACACCTTAAATATCCCAGGAAATATAAAAATGGTTCAAAAATTGTGGGACTTACATACGATGGAATATCCCTCAGCCATGAAATCAAAGTCATAAGACCAGTAGCAGCAAAGTGAGTGGATTCAGGTATGATGATTCTAAGTGAAATAAGTCACACAGAAAAAGAAACGTATCATAAGATATCACTTATGAAGATCCTGTAAACATGGCTACACATGAACTGAGTTAGGAAACAGAACAGAGTCTCACATTTAGAAAACACTCTTATGCCTGCTTAAGGGGAAAGTAGAGGTGGGGTGATGCATAAAACCAGAGTTTGATATAAGCACAGTTACCGTTCCAATAACCAACTATGGAATAGACAAGACCTACACCTTACTCAGTGAAAGGGACTCAAAACCCCATATTTCCCACAGAGGAATATATCTGACTAGTAAGAATCTTAAAACCTATGTATTGATATATCTCCATAAGGGAATCAAGTGTGTCTAGACTGGCATAAACATGGCAGCGAGAATCAGCTCAAACCCACTATAAACAGGAATTTCAAAAACAAAACAAAAAAACATGGAAATTCTTTACAATTCCTTTAGGGTCTCTGATGGAACCTGGAATGACCCTATCTACAATGACAGCTGGATGTGGCATAAGGCTGAACACTTGGGACTGAGAGGATTGGTGAGATTGGGTGAGCAAATGCAGTCGCTTTAAAGCAATAATGCATGGCCCCCATTTCATGTCTTCCAACTCTCCAGGTTGAAGGGAATATTACTACAGCTATAACATGTACAGGAAATCTAGAGAATGGACACACTGTGAATACGAAAGGTTTCTAAAAATCAACGAATAGTCCCTCTCGTGGTGCTCAAGTTTGACATTCCAACTGCTTTACTATCAATCTCCCAACTTGGAGAGACAGCCCCTTTAACCTCCTGGTTCGCACTTGTTGCCAATTTGGCAGAGGATGGAAGGGAAGAGGGAGAACCAAAGAGAGAGTAGCTGTTAGGCATTTGGACGGGCACATGTCTCTCTAATTTCCCGGCAGGAAGAAGAATTAACCAAAGTCTCAGCCACCCACCGGGGATCAGTAGAGGTCCTTAACCAAAATTTTGGACTTGCGTTCAGCTCACAAATAACGAGTTGAAAAATGGAGCTCAAGGGCACAGCAATTCACAAACAGACAGAGTAATAAAGGAAAACTATCGTCCAAAAATCTGTTGAGGGAATGCATCGAGTTGGACTTGAAAGTAGAGGCAGAAGAGCAGGACACAGATTTCAAGAGATACGCAGGAGTTGCCTGTAAAGCACAGGAAGAGGGGCACAACTTCGACAATGATGCACTTGGCCAAAAAGGGCGTATGCATTTTCTCCTGAATATATTCAGCACAGAAAGCATACGCACTTTTGGCCAAGCAAGGAAGCGGGCAATGTAAATCTGCACTACAAAGAAATATCTCTTCCCACCCGTCAAGAGGGACATGAACAAAATGTGTAATAACCAGAAAGGCAAGATTGGCCCTGGAGAACAGGGAGCCTTGTTATGCAGATGGGCGGGATGTAAATTGCCAACGGCATCACTGGAATAGTGCATTGCATTCCCTAAAACCTGTAAACAAAAGAGCTACAGAGCCAAGGGAACTTCCTGTCTAGGGAATATACCTTGAGAAAACTGAAAATCAATAAGACAGAGCCACCCCCAAATGTAGGGCTGCACTGCTTACAAGAACCTAAACTTGGGTACACCTTAAATATCACAGGAACGTTAAAAAAGGTTCAAATATTGTGGTAATTATGTACGATGGAATATCCTTCAGCCGTGAAATCAATGTCCTAAGACCAGTAGCAGCAAAATGAGTGGGTTCAGGTACGATGAATCTAAGTGAAATAAGTCACACAGAAAAAAAAAAAAACTTATCATAAGATATCACTTATGAAGATGCTGTAAACATGGCTACACATGGACAGAGTTAGGAAAGAGAACAGAGTCTCACATTTAGAAAACATTCTTATTTTGCTTAAGTGGGAAGGAGAGGTGGGGTGATGAATAAAACCAGAGTTTGATATAAGCACAGGTACCGTTGCAAAAACCAACTATGGAATAGACAAGACCTACACCTTCCTCAGTTAAAGGGACTCAAAAACCCATATTTCCCGCAGGGGAATATATCTGACTAGTAACCATCTTAAAACCTATGTATTGATATGTCTGCGTAAGGCAATCAAGTGTGTCTAGACTGGCATAAGCATGACAGCGAGAATCCGCTCAAACCAACTATAAACAGGAATTTCAAAAACAAAACCAAAAACAGGGAAATTCTTTACAATTCCTTCAGGGTCTCTGATGGAACCAGGAATGACCCTATCTACAATGACAGCTGGATGTGGCATAAGGCTGGACACTTGTGACTAAGAGGATTGGTTAGATTGGGTGAGCAACTGCAGTCGGTTTAAAGCAATAATGCATGGCCGCCATTCCATGGGTCCCAACACTCCAGGTTGAAGGGAATATTACTACATCTATACCATGTACGGGAAACCTAGAGAATGGACACAGTGTGCATATGAAAGGTTTCTAAAACTCAACGAATAGTCCCTCTCGTGGTGTTCCAGTTTGACCTTCCATCTGCTTTACTATCAATCTCCCAACTTGGAGAGACAGCCCTTTATCCTACTGGTTCGCACAGGTTGCCAATTTGGCAGAGGATGGAAGGGACGAGGGAGAACCAATGAGAGAGTAGCTGTTAGGCATTTGGACGGGCACATGTCTCTCTAATTTCCCGGCAGGAAGAAGAATTAACCAAAGTCTAGGCCTACCACCGGGAAACAGTATAGGTCCTGAACCAAATTTTTGGACTTGCGTTCAGCTCACAAAAAACGAGTTGAAAAATGGAGCTCAGGGGCACAGCAATTCACAAACTGGCAGAGTAATACAGGACAACTATCGTCCAAAAATCTGTTGAGGGAAGGCAACGAGGCCGAATTGAAAGAGAGGCAGAATAGCAAGAAACACATTTCAAGAGGTGCGTTGGATTGGCCTGTAAAGCACATGAAGAGGGGCACAACTTCGCCAATGATGCACTTGGCCAAAAAGGGCGTAGGCGTTTTCTCCTGAATATATTCAGGAGAAAACGCCTACGCCCTTTTTGGCCCAGCAAGCAAGTGGGCAATGCAAATCTGAACTATAAAGAAGTTTAACTTCCCACTGGTCAAAAGGGACATCCACAAAATGTGTAAAAACCAGAAATGCAAGACAGGACCTGGAGAACAGGGAGCATTGTTATGCTGATGGGCTTGATTTAAATTGCCAACTGCCTCACTGGAGGAGTGCATTGTGTTCCCTAAAACGAGTAAACATCAGATCTACAGAGCCAAGGTCACTTCCTGTCTAAGGAATATACCTTGGGAAAACTGAAAATCAATAAGACAGAGCCACCCCCAAATTTAGGGCTGCAATGCTTACAAGAACCTCAACTTGGATACACCTTAAATATCCCAGGAAATATAAAAATGGTTCAATAATTGTGGTACTTACGTACTATGGAATATCCCTCAGCCATGAAATCAATGTCATAAGACCAGTAGCAGGAAAATGGGTGGATTCAGGTATGATGATTCTAAGTGAAATAAGTCACACAGAAAAAGAAACTTATCATAAGATATCACTTATGAAGATCCTGTAAACATGGCTACACATGAACTGAGTTAGGAAAGAGAACAGAGTCTCACATTTAGAAAACACTCTTATGCCTGCTTAAGGGGGAAGGAGACGTGCTGTGTTGCATAAAACCAGAGTTTGATATAAGCACATGTACCGCTCCAAAAACCAACTATGGAATAGACAAGACCTACACGTTCCTCAGTGAAAGGGACTCAAAACCCCATATTTCCCGCAGAGGAATATATCTGACTAGTAAGGGTCTTAAAACATATGTACTGATATGTCTGGGTAAGGGACTTAAGTGTGTCTAGACTGGGATAACCATGGCAGCAAGAATCAGCCCAAACCCAGTCTAAAAAGGAATTTCAAAAACAAAACAAGAAACAGGGAAATTATTTACAATTCCTTTAGGGTCTCTGAAGAAACCTGGAATGACCATATCTAAAATGACAGTTGGATATGGCATAAGGTTGGACACTTGGGACTGAGAGGATTGGTGAGATTGGGTGAGCAAATGCAGACCCTTTAAAGCAATAATGCATGCCACCCATTCCAAGGGTCCCAACTCTCCAGGTTAGAGGGAATACTACTACAGCTATAACATGTACAGGAAACCTACAGAATGGACACACTGTGAATACGAATGGTTTCTAAACTGAATGATTAGTCCCTCTCCTGGTGCTGTGGTTTGACTTTGCAACTGCTTTACTATCAATCTCCCAACATGGAGACAGAGGCCCTTTAACCTTCTGGTTCCCACAGGTGGCCAATTTGGCAGAGGATGGAAGAGAAGAGGGAGAACCAATGAGAGAGTAGCTGTTAGGCATTTGAATGGGCACATATCACTCTAATTTCCCGGAAGGAAGAATAATTAACCAAAATCTCAGCCACCCACCGGGAACCAGTATAGGTCCTGAATAAAAATTTTGGACTTGCGTTCAGCTCACAAAAAACGCGTTAAAACTTGGAGCTCAGGGGCAAGGAAATTCACAATCTGGCACAGTATTAAAGGACAAATATAATCCAAAACTCTGTTAAGTTAAGGCAACGAGGCGGGCTTGAAAGCGAGGCAGAATAGCAGGAAATAGATTTCCAGAGGTACACAGGAGTTGCCTGTAAAGCACATGAAGAGTAGCACAACTTCGACAATGATGCAATTGGCCAAAAAGGGCGTATGCATTTTCTCCTGAATATATTCAGGAGAAAACGCATACGCCCTTTTTGGCCAAGCAAGCAAGCAGGCAATGCAAATCTGCACTACAAAGAAGTATCTCTTCTCACTAGTCAAAAGGGACATCCACAAAATGTGTAAAATCCAGAAAGGCAAGACAGGCCCTGGAGAAGAGGGAGCCTTGTTATGCTGATGGGCGGGATGGAAATTGCCAACTGCCTCACTGGAGGAGTGCACTGTGTTCCCTAAAAGAAGTAAACAACAGAGCTTCAGAGCCAAGGGCACTTCCAGGCTAGGGAATATACATTGGGAAAACGGAAAATCAATAACAAAGAGCCACCAACAAATTTATTGCTGCCCTGCTTACAACAACCTCAACTTGATTACACCTTAAATATCCCAGGAACTATAAAAATGGTTCAAAAATTTGTGGTACTTACATAGGATGGAATATCCCTCAGCCATGAACTGAATGTCATAAGACCAGTAGCAGCAAAATGAGTGGATCCAGGTACGATGATTCTAAGTGAAATAAGTCACACAGTAAAAGAAACTTATCATAAGATATCACTTATGAAGATTCTGTAAACATGGCAACATTTTAAATGAGTTAGGGAAGAGAACAGTGTCTCACATTTAGAAAACACTCTTATGCCTGCTTAAGGGGGAAACAGAGGTGGGGTGAGGCATAAAACCAGAGTTTGATATAAGCACATGTACCATTCCAAAAACCAACTATGGAATAGACAAGACCTACACCTTCCTCAGTGAAACGGACGCAAAACCCCATATTTCCTGCAGAGGAATATATCTGACTAGTAAGAATCTTAAAACCTATGTATTGATATGTCTCCGTAAGGGAATCAAGTGTGTCTAGACTGGCATAAACATGGCAGCGAGAATCAGCTTAAACCCACTATAAAAAGAAATGTCAAAAACAAAACAGAAAAACAGGGAAATCCTTTACAATTCCTTCAGGGTCTCTGATGAAACCAGGAATGACCCTGTCTACAATGACAGCTGGATGTGGCATAAGGCTGGACACTTGGGACTGAGAGGATAGGTGAGGTTGGGTGAGCAAATGCAGACCCTTTAAAGCCATAACACATGGCACCCATTCCATGGGTCCCAACTCTCCTGGTTGAAGGGAATATTACTACAGCTATAACATGTACGGGAAACCAAGAGAATGGACACACTGTGAATACGACAGTTTTCTTAAACTCAACGTATAGTCCCTCTCCTGGTGCTCCATTTTGTCTTTCCAACTGCTCTACTATCAATCTCCCAACTTGCAGAGACAGCGCCTTTCAACCTCCTGGTTCGCACAGGTTGCCAATTTGGCAGAGGATGGAAGGGAAGAGGGAGAACCAATGAGAGAGTAGCTGTTAGGCATTTGGACGGGCACATGTCACTCTAATTTTCCGGCAGGAAGAAAAATTAACCAAAGTCTGAGCCACCCACCGGGAACCAGTTTAGGTCCTGAACCAAAATTTTGGACTTGCGTTCAGCTCACAGAAAAACGAGTTGAAAAATGGAGCTCAGGGGCACAGCCATTCACAAACCGGCAGAGTAATAAAGGACAACTATCGTCCAAAAATCTGTTGAGAGAAGGCAGCGAGGCGGACTCTAATGCGAGGCAGAATAGCAGGAAAGAGATTTCTAGAGGTACCTTGGAATCGTATTTAAAGCACAGGAAGAGGGGAAGAACTTCGACAATGATGCAAGTGGCCAAAAAGGGCATATGTGTTTTCGCCTGAATACATTCAGGAGAAAACGCATACGCCCTTTTTGGCCAAGCAAGCATGCGGGCAACACAAATCTACACAACAAAGATGTATGACTTCCCACCGGTCAAAAGGGACATCCACAAAATGTGTAAAAATCAGAAAGGCAAGACAGGCCCTGGAGAACAGGAAGCCTTGTTATGCTGATGGGCGGGATGTAAATTGCCAACCGCCTCACTGGAGGCGTGCATTGTGTTCCCTAAAACAAGTAAACAACAGAGCTACAGAGCCAAAGACACTTCCAGTCTAGGGAATATACTTTGGGAAAACTGAAAATCAACAAGACAGAGCCACCACCAAAGTCAGGGCTACACTGCTTACAAGAACCTCAACTTGCGTACAGGTTAAATATCCCAGGAAATATAAAAATTGTTCAAAAAATAGTGGTACTTACGTACGATGGAATATCCCTCAGCCATGAAATGAATGTCATAAGACCTGTAGCATCAAAATGAGTGGATTCAGGTACGATGATTCTAAGTGAAATAAGTCACACAGAAAAAGAAACTTATCATAAGATATCACTTATGAAGATCCTGTAAACATGGCTACCCTTGAACTGAGTTAGGAAAGAGAACAGAGTCTCACATTTAGAAAACACTCTTATCCCTGCTTAAGGGGGAAGGAGAAGTGGGGTGATGCATAAAACCAGAGTTTGATATAAGCAAAGGTACCATTCCAAAAACCAACTATGGAATAGACAAGACCTACACCTTCCTCAGGGAAAGGGACTCAAAACCCCATATTTCACACAGAGGAATATATTGGAGTAGTAAGAATCTTAAATCCTATGTATAGATATGTCTGTGTAAGGGAATCAAGTGTGTCTAGACTGGCAAAAACATGGCAGCAAGGATCAGCTCAAACCCACTATAAAAAGGAATTTCAAAAACAAAACAAAAAACAGAGAAATTATTTACAATTCCTTCAGGGTCTCTGATGAAACCTGGAATGACCCTATCTACAATGACAGCTGGATGTGGCATAAGGCTGGACACTTGGGACTGATAGGATTGGTGAGATTGGGTCAGCAAATGCAGACTCTTTAAAGCAATAATGCATGGCACCCATTCCATGGGTCCCAACTCTCCAGGTTGAAGGGAATATTAGTACAGCTTTAAAATGTATGGGAAACATAAAGGATGGACACACTGTGAATACGAAAGGTTTCTAAAACTCAACGAATAGTCCCTTTCCTGGTGCTCCAGTTTGACATTCCAACTGCCTTACTATCAATCTCCCAACTTCGAGAGAGAGCCCCTTTACCCTCCTTGTTCGCACAGGTTGCCAATTTGGCAGAGGATGAAAGGGAAGAGGGAGATCCAATTAGAGAGTAGCTGTTAGGCATTTGGGCGGGCACACGCCACTCTAATTTCCCGGCATGAAGAAGAATTAACCAAAGTCTCAGCCACCCACCGAGAACCAGTATAGTTTCTGAACCAAAATTTTGGACTTGCGTGGAGCTCACAAAAAACGAGTTGAAAAATGGAGCTCAGGGGCACAGCAAATCAAAAATTGTCAGAGTAATAAAGGACAACTATTGTACAAAAATCTGTTGAGGGAAGGCAACGAGGCGGACTTTAAAGCGATTCAGAATAGCAGGAAACAGATTTCAAGAGGTAATTTGGAATCACCTGTAAAGCCCTGGAAGTGGGGCACAACATCGACAGTGGTGCCCTTGGCCAAAAAGAGCATATGCGTTTTTTCCTAAATATATTCAGGTTAAAATCCATACGCCCTTTTTGACCAACCAAGCAAGAGGGCAATGCCAATCTGCACTAAAAAGAAGTATCACTTCCCACAGGTCAAAAGGGAGATCCACAAACTGTGTAAAAACCAGAAAGGCAAGAGAGGCCCTGGAGAACAGGGAGCCCTGTTATGCTGATGGGCGGGATATAAATTGCCAACTGCCTCTCTGGAGGAGTGCATTGTGTTCCCTAAAACAAGTAAACAACAGGGCTACAGAGGAAAGGGCGCTTCCAGTCTAAGAAATATACATTGGGAAAACTGAAAATCAATAAGACAGAGCTACCCCCAAATTTAGGGCTGCACTGCTTACAAGAACCTCAACTTGGGTACACCTTAAATATCCCAGGAAATATAATAATGGTTCAAAAATTGTGGTACTTACGTACGATGGAATATCCTTTAGACATGAAATGAATGTCATAAGAACAGTAGCAGCAAAGTGAGTGGATTCAGGTACGATGATTCTAAGTGAAATAAGCCACAAAAAAAAAGAAACTTATCATAAGATATCACTTATGAAGATCCTGTAAACATGGCTACACATGAACTGAGTTAGGAAAGAGAAAAGAGTCTCACATTTACAAAACTCTCCTATGCCTGCTTAAGGAGGAAGGAGAGGTTGGGTGATGCATAAAACCAGAGTTTGATATAAGAACAGGTACCGTTCCAAAAACCAACTATGCAATAGACAAGACCTACACCTCCCTCAGTGTAAGGGACTGAAAACCCCATATTTCCTGCAGAGGAATATATCTGACTAGTAAGAATCATAAAACCTATGTATTGATATATCTCCATAAGGGAATCAAGTGTGACTACACTGGCATAAACATGGCAGTGAGAATCAGCTCAAACCCACTATAAACAGGAATTTCAAAAACAAAACAAAAAAACAGGGACATTCTTTACAATTCCTTCAGGTTCTCTGATGGAACCTGGAATGACCCTATCTACAATGACAGCTGGATGTGGCATAAGGCTGGACACTTGGGACTGAGAGGATTGGTGAGATTGGGTGAGCAAATGCAGTCGCTTTAAAGCAATAATGCATGGCCCCCATTCCATGGGTCGCAAATCTCCAGGTTGAAGGGAACATTACTACAGCTATAACATGTACGCGAAACCTAGAGAATGGACACACTGTGAATACGAAAGGTTTCTAAAACTCAAAGAATAGTCCCACTCGTGGTGCTCCGGTTTGACATTCCAACTGCTTTACTATCAATCTCCCAACTTGGAGAGACAGCCCTTTTAACCTCCTGGTTCACAAAGGTGGCAAATTTGGCAGAGGATGGAAGGGAAGAGGGAGAACCAATGAGATAGTAGCTGTTAGGCATTTGGACGGGCACCTGTCACTCTAATTTCCTGGCAGGTAGCAGAATTTACCAAAGTCTCAGCCCCCCACCGGAAACCAGTATAGGTCCTGAACCATATTTTTGGACTTGCGTTCAGCTCAAAAAAAAAGAGTTGAAAAATGGAGCTCACGGACACAGCAATTCACAAACTGGCAGAGTAATACAGGACAACTATCTTCCAAAAATCTGTTGAGGGAAGGGAACGAGGCCGACTTGAAAGCGAGGCAGAATAGCAGGAAACACATTTCAAGAGGTGCGTTGGATTCGCCTGTAAAGCACAGGAAGAGGGGCACAACTTCGACAATGATGCACTTGGCCAAAAAGGGCGTATGCGTTTTCTCCTGAATATATTCAGGAGAAAACGCATACGCCCTTTTTGGCCAAGCAAGCAAGCAGGCAATGCAAATCTGAACTATAAATAAGTATCACTTCCCACCGCTCCAAAGGGACATCCACAAAATGTGTAAAAACCAGAAAGGCAAGACAGGCCCTGGAGATCAGGGAGCCTTGTTATGCTGATGGTCGGGATGCAAATTGCCAACTGCCTCACTGGACGAGTGCATTGTGTTCCCTAAAATAAGTAATCAACAGAGCTAAAGAGCCAAGGGCACTTCCAGTCTAGGGAATATACCATGGGAAAACTGAAACTCAATAAGACAGAGCCACCCCCAAATATAGGGCTGGACTGCTTACAAGAACCTCAACTTGGGTACACGTTAAATATCCCAGGAAATATATAATATGGTTCAAAAATTGTGGTACTTATGTACGATGGAATATCCCTCAGCCATGAAATCAATGTCATAAGACCAGTAGCAGCAAAGTGAGTGGATTCTGGTACGATAATGTTAAGTGAAATAAGTCACACAGAAAAAGAAACTTATCATAAGATATCACTTATGAAGATCCTGTAAACATGGCTACACATGAACTGAGTTAGGAAAGAGAACAGAGTCTCACATTTAGAAAACTCTCTTATGCCTGCTTAAGGGGGAAGGAGAGGTGGGTGATGCATAAAACCAGAGTTTGATATAAGCACAGGTACCGTTTCAAAATCAAACTATGGAATAGACAAGACCTACACCTTCCTCACTGAAAGAGACTCAAAACCCCATATTTCCCGCAGAGGAATATATCTGACTAGTAAGAATCTTAAAACCTATGTAATGATATATCTCCGTAAGGGAAACAAGTGTGTCTAGACTGGCATAAACATGGCAGCGAGAATCAGCTCAAACCCACTATAAACAGGAAATTCAAAAACAAAACAAAAAAACAGGGAAATTCTTTACAATTACTTCAGGGTCTCTGATGGAACCTGGAATGACCCTATCTACAATGACAGCTGGATGTGGCATAAGGCTGGACACTTGGGACTCACAGGATTGGTGAGATAGGTGTTGCAATTAGAGTCGCTTTAAATCAATAATGCATGGCCCCCATTCCATGGCTCCCAAGTCTCCAGGTTGAAGGGAATATTACTACAGCTATAACATGTACGGGAAACCTAGAGAATGGACACACTGTGAATACGAAAGGTTTCTAAAACTCAACGAATAGTCCCTCTCAAGGTGCTCCAGTTTGACATTCCAACTGCTTTACTATCAATCTCCCAACTAGGAGAGACAGCCCCTTTAACCTCCTGGTTCGCACAGGTTGCCAACTTGGCAGAGGATGGAAGGGAAGAGGGAGAACCAGTGAGAGAGTAGCTGTTAGCCATTTGGACGGGCACATGTCTCTATAATTTCCCAGCAGGAAGAAGAATTACCCAAAGTCTCAGCCACCCACTGGGAACCAGTATAGGTCCTCAACAAAAATTTTGGACTTCCGTTCTGCTCACTAAAAACGAGTTGAAAAATGGAGCTCAGGGGCACAGCAATTCACAAACTGACAGAGAAAAAAAGGACAACTATCGTCCAAAAATCTGTAGATGGAAGGCAACGAGGAGGACTGGAAAGCGAGGCAGAATAGCAGGAAACAGATTTCAAGATGTATGTTGGAATCCCCTGTAAAGCACAGGAAGAGGGGCACAACTTCAACAATGATGCACTTGGCCGAAAAGGGCGTATGCATTTTCTCCTGAATATATTCAGGAGAAAACGCATAGGCCCTTTTTGGCCAAGCAAGCAAGCGGGCAATGCAAATCTGCACTACAAAGAAGTATCACTTCCAACCGGTCAAAAGGGACATCAGCAATATGTGTAAATACCAGAAATGCAAGACAGGCCCTGGAGAACAGGGAGCCTTTTTATGTTGATGGGCGGGATATAAATTGCCATCTGCCTCACTGGAGGTGTGCATTGTGTTCCGTAAAACAAGTAAACATCAGAGCTACAGAGCCAAGGGCACTTCCAGTCTAGGGAATATACCTTGGGAAAACTGAAAATCAATAAGAGAGAGCCACCCTCAAATTTATGGCTGCACTGCTTACAAGAACCTCAAATTTGGTACACCTTAAATATCCCAGGAAATATAAAAATGGTTCAAAAATTGTGGGACTTACATACGATGGAATATCCCTCAGCCATGAAATCAAAGTCATAAGACCAGTAGCAGCAAAGTGAGTGGATTCAGGTATGATGATTCTAAGTGAAATAAGTCACACAGAAAAAGAAACGTATCATAAGATATCACTTATGAAGATCCTGTAAACATGGCTACACATGAACTGAGTTAGGAAACAGAACAGAGTCTCACATTTAGAAAACACTCTTATGCCTGCTTAAGGGGAAAGTAGAGGTGGGGTGATGCATAAAACCAGAGTTTGATATAAGCACAGTTACCGTTCCAATAACCAACTATGGAATAGACAAGACCTACACCTTACTCAGTGAAAGGGACTCAAAACCCCATATTTCCCACAGAGGAATATATCTGACTAGTAAGAATCTTAAAACCTATGTATTGATATATCTCCATAAGGGAATCAAGTGTGTCTAGACTGGCATAAACATGGCAGCGAGAATCAGCTCAAACCCACTATAAACAGGAATTTCAAAAACAAAACAAAAAAACATGGAAATTCTTTACAATTCCTTTAGGGTCTCTGATGGAACCTGGAATGACCCTATCTACAATGACAGCTGGATGTGGCATAAGGCTGAACACTTGGGACTGAGAGGATTGGTGAGATTGGGTGAGCAAATGCAGTCGCTTTAAAGCAATAATGCATGGCCCCCATTTCATGTCTTCCAACTCTCCAGGTTGAAGGGAATATTACTACAGCTATAACATGTACAGGAAATCTAGAGAATGGACACACTGTGAATACGAAAGGTTTCTAAAAATCAACGAATAGTCCCTCTCGTGGTGCTCAAGTTTGACATTCCAACTGCTTTACTATCAATCTCCCAACTTGGAGAGACAGCCCCTTTAACCTCCTGGTTCGCACTTGTTGCCAATTTGGCAGAGGATGGAAGGGAAGAGGGAGAACCAAAGAGAGAGTAGCTGTTAGGCATTTGGACGGGCACATGTCTCTCTAATTTCCCGGCAGGAAGAAGAATTAACCAAAGTCTCAGCCACCCACCGGGGATCAGTAGAGGTCCTTAACCAAAATTTTGGACTTGCGTTCAGCTCACAAATAACGAGTTGAAAAATGGAGCTCAAGGGCACAGCAATTCACAAACAGACAGAGTAATAAAGGAAAACTATCGTCCAAAAATCTGTTGAGGGAATGCATCGAGTTGGACTTGAAAGTAGAGGCAGAAGAGCAGGACACAGATTTCAAGAGATACGCAGGAGTTGCCTGTAAAGCACAGGAAGAGGGGCACAACTTCGACAATGATGCACTTGGCCAAAAAGGGCGTATGCATTTTCTCCTGAATATATTCAGCACAGAAAGCATACGCACTTTTGGCCAAGCAAGGAAGCGGGCAATGTAAATCTGCACTACAAAGAAATATCTCTTCCCACCCGTCAAGAGGGACATGAACAAAATGTGTAATAACCAGAAAGGCAAGATTGGCCCTGGAGAACAGGGAGCCTTGTTATGCAGATGGGCGGGATGTAAATTGCCAACGGCATCACTGGAATAGTGCATTGCATTCCCTAAAACCTGTAAACAAAAGAGCTACAGAGCCAAGGGAACTTCCTGTCTAGGGAATATACCTTGAGAAAACTGAAAATCAATAAGACAGAGCCACCCCCAAATGTAGGGCTGCACTGCTTACAAGAACCTAAACTTGGGTACACCTTAAATATCACAGGAACGTTAAAAAAGGTTCAAATATTGTGGTAATTATGTACGATGGAATATCCTTCAGCCGTGAAATCAATGTCCTAAGACCAGTAGCAGCAAAATGAGTGGGTTCAGGTACGATGAATCTAAGTGAAATAAGTCACACAGAAAAAAAAAAAAAAAAACTTATCATAAGATATCACTTATGAAGATGCTGTAAACATGGCTACACATGGACAGAGTTAGGAAAGAGAACAGAGTCTCACATTTAGAAAACATTCTTATTTTGCTTAAGTGGGAAGGAGAGGTGGGGTGATGAATAAAACCAGAGTTTGATATAAGCACAGGTACCGTTGCAAAAACCAACTATGGAATAGACAAGACCTACACCTTCCTCAGTTAAAGGGACTCAAAAACCCATATTTCCCGCAGGGGAATATATCTGACTAGTAACCATCTTAAAACCTATGTATTGATATGTCTGCGTAAGGCAATCAAGTGTGTCTAGACTGGCATAAGCATGACAGCGAGAATCCGCTCAAACCAACTATAAACAGGAATTTCAAAAACAAAACCAAAAACAGGGAAATTCTTTACAATTCCTTCAGGGTCTCTGATGGAACCAGGAATGACCCTATCTACAATGACAGCTGGATGTGGCATAAGGCTGGACACTTGTGACTAAGAGGATTGGTTAGATTGGGTGAGCAACTGCAGTCGGTTTAAAGCAATAATGCATGGCCGCCATTCCATGGGTCCCAACACTCCAGGTTGAAGGGAATATTACTACATCTATACCATGTACGGGAAACCTAGAGAATGGACACAGTGTGCATATGAAAGGTTTCTAAAACTCAACGAATAGTCCCTCTCGTGGTGTTCCAGTTTGACCTTCCATCTGCTTTACTATCAATCTCCCAACTTGGAGAGCCAGCCCTTTATCCTACTGGTTCGCACAGGTTGCCAATTTGGCAGAGGATGGAAGGGACGAGGGAGAACCAATGAGAGAGTAGCTGTTAGGCATTTGGACGGGCACATGTCTCTCTAATTTCCCGGCAGGAAGAAGAATTAACCAAAGTCTAGGCCTGCCACCGGGAAACAGTATAGGTCCTGAACCAAATTTTTGGACTTGCGTTCAGCTCACAAAAAACGAGTTGAAAAATGGAGCTCAGGGGCACAGCAATTCACAAACTGGCAGAGTAATACAGGACAACTATCGTCCAAAAATCTGTTGAGGGAAGGCAACGAGGCCGAATTGAAAGAGAGGCAGAATAGCAAGAAACACATTTCAAGAGGTGCGTTGGATTGGCCTGTAAAGCACATGAAGAGGGGCACAACTTCGCCAATGATGCACTTGGCCAAAAAGGGCGTAGGCGTTTTCTCCTGAATATATTCAGGAGAAAACGCCTACGCCCTTTTTGGCCCAGCAAGCAAGTGGGCAATGCAAATCTGAACTATAAAGAAGTTTAACTTCCCACTGGTCAAAAGGGACATCCACAAAATGTGTAAAAACCAGAAATGCAAGACAGGACCTGGAGAACAGGGAGCATTGTTATGCTGATGGGCTTGATTTAAATTGCCAACTGCCTCACTGGAGGAGTGCATTGTGTTCCCTAAAACGAGTAAACATCAGATCTACAGAGCCAAGGTCACTTCCTGTCTAAGGAATATACCTTGGGAAAACTGAAAATCAATAAGACAGAGCCACCCCCAAATTTAGGGCTGCAATGCTTACAAGAACCTCAACTTGGATACACCTTAAATATCCCAGGAAATATAAAAATGGTTCAATAATTGTGGTACTTACGTACTATGGAATATCCCTCAGCCATGAAATCAATGTCATAAGACCAGTAGCAGGAAAATGGGTGGATTCAGGTATGATGATTCTAAGTGAAATAAGTCACACAGAAAAAGAAACTTATCATAAGATATCACTTATGAAGATCCTGTAAACATGGCTACACATGAACTGAGTTAGGAAAGAGAACAGAGTCTCACATTTAGAAAACACTCTTATGCCTGCTTAAGGGGGAAGGAGAGGTGCTGTGTTGCATAAAACCAGAGTTTGATATAAGCACATGTACCGCTCCAAAAACCAACTATGGAATAGACAAGACCTACACGTTCCTCAGTGAAAGGGACTCAAAACCCCATATTTCCCGCAGAGGAATATATCTGACTAGTAAGGGTCTTAAAACATATGTACTGATATGTCTGGGTAAGGGACTTAAGTGTGTCTAGACTGGGATAACCATGGCAGCAAGAATCAGCCCAAACCCAGTCTAAAAAGGAATTTCAAAAACAAAACAAGAAACAGGGAAATTATTTACAATTCCTTTAGGGTCTCTGAAGAAACCTGGAATGACCATATCTAAAATGACAGTTGGATATGGCATAAGGTTGGACACTTGGGACTGAGAGGATTGGTGAGATTGGGTGAGCAAATGCAGACCCTTTAAAGCAATAATGCATGCCACCCATTCCAAGGGTCCCAACTCTCCAGGTTAGAGGGAATACTACTACAGCTATAACATGTACAGGAAACCTACAGAATGGACACACTGTGAATACGAATGGTTTCTAAACTGAATGATTAGTCCCTCTCCTGGTGCTGTGGTTTGACTTTGCAACTGCTTTACTATCAATCTCCCAACATGGAGACAGAGGCCCTTTAACCTTCTGGTTCCCACAGGTGGCCAATTTGGCAGAGGATGGAAGAGAAGAGGGAGAACCAATGAGAGAGTAGCTGTTAGGCATTTGAATGGGCACATATCACTCTAATTTCCCGGAAGGAAGAATAATTAACCAAAATCTCAGCCACCCACCGGGAACCAGTATAGGTCCTGAATAAAAATTTTGGACTTGCGTTCAGCTCACAAAAAACGCGTTAAAACTTGGAGCTCAGGGGCAAGGAAATTCACAATCTGGCACAGTATTAAAGGACAAATATAATCCAAAACTCTGTTAAGTTAAGGCAACGAGGCGGGCTTGAAAGCGAGGCAGAATAGCAGGAAATAGATTTCCAGAGGTACACAGGAGTTGCCTGTAAAGCACATGAAGAGTAGCACAACTTCGACAATGATGCAATTGGCCAAAAAGGGCGTATGCATTTTCTCCTGAATATATTCAGGAGAAAATGCATACGCCCTTTTTGGCCAAGCAAGCAAGCAGGCAATGCAAATCTGCACTACAAAGAAGTATCTCTTCTCACTAGTCAAAAGGGACATCCACAAAATGTGTAAAATCCAGAAAGGCAAGACAGGCCCTGGAGAAGAGGGAGCCTTGTTATGCTGATGGGCGGGTGGAAATTGCCAACTGCCTCACTGGAGGAGTGCACTGTGTTCCCTAAAAGAAGTAAACAACAGAGCTTCAGAGCCAAGGGCACTTCCAGGCTAGGGAATAT